>NW_026889213.1:0-12758 GCF_032173495.1 Musca vetustissima
AACTATGAAGAGAAGCACTCTAAGCTTTCTCCATGGCATCAGCATAGTCTCTGCTCATTTTAGTTTCCCTTTGAAATCAAGTACCTCTCTCCTATCCCCCCTTCCCAGCCTCTTGAACTGAAACCTAAAACCCCTGCTGGCAGCAACTTAGCCTTGGCTCTAAAAACGTAATTTTTAATACGTTTACATTTGGTTTTTGGGTTTTACTTCTTCATTTTTTGTCGAACTTAGTCCGGGTTGCCATTGGTAATTGCAATAATGTAGTGCACACACATACACACAAACTCACTCACTCACACACTTACACTCAAGTACATGCAACAAACATATTTCAGCAAATTGAAAGAGAGTAAGCGGCCAGACCAAACCAAAGATTAAGCAGGATTTACCAAAAACGGAAAAAAGGATACTACTTCGAGTAAAAAGTTTTGTTCGTTAACAGGACTTTTTACAGTTAAGCCATTGGGCTAATGAAGGGCCAAAGGGGGGAGGGGAGGAGTGAAAGGGAAACATAAATACCAACAACAATAAAAACAAAAAGTCCATAACAAATACAATTAGGCATATTAGAAAATATTTGAAATATTTTGTTCAAACAAATTTGGCCACAAAGGGTGGGATCCGGACATTTTAGGTATGGAATGTGTTTGAAGAAATTACTGAGAACACTATGAGGAATATTTCCGTAGAATATGTCAAGCCTCTAGGAGGTCATGGTATGGGAGATTCTAAGGCTTCTTTGGGGGAAATCGAAAAAAAAAACATTCAAAAAGGGACATTTTGGTAAATTTAAAAAATCACAGGATTTAAAGAGATCCTGACATTTAAGGCCTAAGATGTGTTTGGGAAAATTGTTAACAATAGTATGAGGAAGATTTTTGTCAAACATATCAACCCTCTAGAAGGTCATTGTGGGGGTCTCTTGGGTCTTAATTTAGAAAAAAACCCTAAAATTTCAAAGAAAACGTGTATATTCTTCTTCTAAAGGAGGGGATTCATTGTGATCCTGACATGGTAGGTATGGGATGTGTGGGGGAAATTTTCGAAGAACACTATGGCGAACATTTGTCTAGAATATGTCAAGCCTCCAAGAGGTCATGGTAGGGGGGTTTCTACGACTTATTTTAGGAAAATCATAAAAAAAAATCAAAAATAGGTAATTTTTTGTAATTTTGAAAAATCACAGGATTCTCACGGACCCACTCTTTTTAGGCCGGAGATGTGTTTGAGAAAATTATTAACAACAGTATGAGGAATATTTTTCTAAAACACATCGACCCTCTACGAGGTCATTATTGGGATCTTTTTGGGAATTCTTATGACCTTCATTTGGAAAAACCACCACAATTTCAATGCAAACGTGGATATTCTTCTTCTAAATGAAAGGATTCCTTGTGATCCTGACATGATAGGTATGGGATATGTGGGAGAAATATTCGCAGAACACTATGGAGAATATTTGTGTAGAATATGTCAAGCCTCTAGGAGGTCATGGTAGGGGAGTTTCTATGACTTCATTTGGGGAAACTCATACAAAATCTCAAAAAAGAAAAGTTTTCGCAATTTTGAAAAATCACAGGATTCCAAGGGATCCTGACATTTAAGGCCTAAGATGTGATTGGGAAAATTATTAACAACAGTATGAGGAATATTTTTCTTAAACACATCAAGCCTCTAAGAGGTCATCGTTGGGGTCATTTTGGGACTTCTTATGGCCTTCATTTGGAAAACCCCACTAAAATTTCAATGAAAATATGGATATTCTTCTTCTAAATGAAAGGATACCATTTGATCCTGCCATTTTAGGTGTGGGATGTGTTCAGAAAAATTACTAACAACACTATGGAGAATTTTTGTATAGAATATGTCAAGTCTCTAGGAGGTCATGGTAGGGGGGTTTCTATGAATTCTTGTGGGGAAAACCAAAAAAAAAAATCTCAAAAAAGGGACATTTTTGTAATTTTGAAAAATCACAGGACTCTCTAGGACCCACATTTTTTAGACCTAAGATGTGTTTGGGAAAATTATTAACAACGGTATGAGGAATAATATTAATATTCATCAACCCTTTAGGAGGTCATTGTAGGGGTCTTTTATGGCCTTCATTTGAAAAAACCGCTAATATTTCAATAAAAACGTAAATATTGCTTTTCTAAATGAAAGAATACCTTTTGATCCTGCCATTGTAGGTGTGGGATGTGTTCAGAAAAATTACTAACAGCACTATGGCGAATATTTGTGTAGAATATGTCAAGTCTCTAGGAGGTCGTGGTAGGGATGTTTCTATGACTTCTTTTGGGGCATTCATTTGGAAAAACCGCTAAAATTTCAATGAAAACGTGGATATTCTTTTTTCTAAATGAAAGGATTACTTGCGATCCTGACATGTTAGGTTAGGGATATGTTTGGGAAAATTTCGAAGAACACTATGGGGAATATTTTTGTAGAATATGTGAAGCCTCTTGGAGATCATGTTGTTAAGATGTTATTCTGACAATTTAGATAGGATCGTGTAGAAAAACTCTTTTGAAATTCTTTAAAACTTAGTAAGACATACTTATGAACCTTTGATTTCTGATATGGATTTACTTCGGCAAAAATATTCATAACACTTGACCGAACATTTTTGTATAATAGTTTAACCCTCTAGAAAATCTTTGGAGGGATCTTTTTTCGTATTTTTTAATCAATAATTATTTCATATTCGCAGATGACTTACCACGTTATCTGAATTCACGAAGACCAATTTGATCAGTTATTGAATAAAACTATCCGTTTGGTATCCTGAAATTAGAAGAAGAGAATATAAGTATTTCCAAAAAAAATTGGTTGTATTTCCGATATTTTTATATTGGTATTATTTTCTATGTTGTCTATGTATCTATATAGCCATCCTTTTCTTATCTAAACAAAGAGATTTTTATTATCGTGTATCTATGTGGCGTATAAGTAGCGTCAATAGTCATACGACACCGTACACCACAAAGATAAACGCTTTATTTTATTTTTGTGAAAATCTATATTTCGGGGTCCAAAATAAATATTTATTTACATTTTTGAAAATAAAAAAACTATAATTTGATTGAAAAATAAAAAATTATAAAAAAGTTAAGAGACACTAAATATATAGAATAAGTATCCAATTTTTTAGTCTTTGGACAGTTTATAATCCGCGTGTTTGAGTCCGAGCTGATTTTTTCAGTTTTAAGTGGACTTTAGATTTCAATTATATTTCAATTATTTATTAAAAACAAAAATGAAAAAATAAAGTTTCATATAAATATAAATCATAGCATGTCATGTGGCGTATAACTAACAACAGCACTCATACGCTCTGAGGTACCATAGAGAAATAAGCGTTTTTGCTGTTTAGAAATCTTCGTTTTTGTTAATAATACAAATTATGATTAAAATTAGATAAGGTAATATTTACAAACTTTTAAAAACCTACTACAGGAAAAATATGGATGACATTTTGAACGCCGTTTTTGTTGGTCCAGTTCTTCCGCGGCGGCAAACATACAACACCGTTATTCTTTATTTTTCTTCTTCGTACAACTCTGGTATGCACTTTCCTCTTTTGCTTTAACCAACGGCATCCATTTTGCAACTTCACGGATACTACTTGGACCTTGCCGTCTTTACCTGGAAAAGTCTCTTCAACCCGACCAATCGGCCATTTCACAGGGTGTGATGTCTCCTCTTTGATTAGCACTACATCTCCCTTCTGCAAATTTTCTTGAGGCTGGAACCACTTTCTCCTGTGCTGTAACGTGGTTAAATATTCCTCTTTCCACCTATTCCAGAAATCTTTCTTCATTTTCAGAATCAGTTTCCAGCGATTAAGGGACCCAAACACATCTACTGTGTGTTAAGGTGCGTCCACAAATGATGTGCCAATTAAAAAGTGGGCTGGCGACAAAATATCGAGGGATTCACTATCCTCACTCTCCGCATATGTCTTGAGTTCAGCATCTTTTATCGCTATCTTCGTCTTATTGGCCTTTTTCTGCTTACCAACTGTGGCTTCCACTTCTTTATCATACAGTCTTTATCCATGGCGGCCAAAGCCTTTGCTTCTATCTGCTCAATTCCTTCTACATTATTGCCAACAAAATCTTCTTTTGATTGGTCGTCTTTGTCCACAGGCTCCAATCTCCCGGCCGCTTTACCCGGATTTATAGCTGCAATCTTCATGACGGGTACATCTATAATTAACGGCCTTTGCATACAAACCCAATCATCTTGTGTTGTCGGTTCATCGCAATTGTTCGCCTGCTTCATATTCATATCTGCAACACAATTATCCGCTGGCGGCTCACAATTCTCAGTTATTATTCCCTCATGGACTTGCTTTTTCATCGGACTCAACTTCACTTCATGGGATTCCATTTCCATCACAGGTTTCTCCGCATCCGCCACCACATCGTTATTTTCCATGGCCAACTCGACTCGAGCTATTTTCTGTGCAAATGGAAGTATGTAATACTTGCCGCTCCCTATTGTCATTGGCAACCATTCGTATGACCAACTGGTCACGTTCGGCCTGTGCTGCTTCTCGTGCCTTCTTCGAAAGTGTCAATTTTTCAGACAGCTTCTTTATCTCTTCTTCTCGTGATTTTTCTGCTGCCTGGGCTTTCTCTGCAGCCGCCACCAATTCACCTTCAATCTTGCGAACTTGATAGTGAAATTCGATGCATGTATCTCTAGCCTTGCCTATACCTTGCCTGAGCCCTTTCTTTAAGCCCACCATTGGCGTCTTCCGATCTTCTGATAACAACTTTTAGCTCTTTATTCCTTGCCTGTAACTCCGCCACGTCACGGCTTTTCTCCTCCAATGCTCATTGTAGGCTGCCCATTTGTTCTTGGGCTGGCCTAAAACCGCCTGCCATATTGGAATTTTTCTCCAATATCTCCATCCACCTATGTCGCACCACCGGATCACCTTTTACTTCACCGGTTGCGTCCCTCACTAGACTTTCTATAAAGTCATATAGGTTCTGTACCACAGTCGTATCAAGTCGATCGATATTCTCTGCGAACATGTTAATATTATTTAGTCGATTGTTTATCTCCAGCTCCAGGGTCGGTGCCGAGGCTCTGCCTAGCTTATCTTCATCTGCAGCCGCTATGCTTAGAATCTAAGCTTCACTGGCTAAATGTCTCGCCGTCACCGCCTCGTTCTTTGCCGCAGTCTCCTTTTGACTCAGCATTTTGTTTTTCAATTATTTTTTGTCTATTCGGATTTCCACAAAGCTGAAAGAATTTCCTTGACCTTTAAGGCATTAATTTCCTCCACAATCGGTCACTGATCCGGCTCGAAGGACCAATTGTTTCGCGGAGAGAAAGATACATCGGTTGTTTGTGCTAACCCAGATATCGTCAGTGATTTTTTAATGAAAATCTTCAGGTGGAGGAGGAACCACCACAATTTACGTTGGAGGATGTTGCAAGTGTCATCAGGAATGCGAAATCATCCAAAGCGCTTGGTCCAGATGGAATCTCCATGGTGATGTTGAAGCAGCTTGATGAGCCAGGAGTAGATTATCTTACTGAAGCCGGGCAAGGATGCCATCAAAGGTGAGTCATACAGGCCGATCTCACTTTTCCGGTCGAGGAATATGAAAATATCCGCCACTAAGTCAACGGTCACACTGTTTATCACATGGACAGCGGAGATGCGGCTATCTTTGGAGGTTCAGGTCGAGGGGTCCACAATTCCGACCACTAATTACCCCAAGGTTCTAGGGGTCACAAGTCGTCCGCGCATGCCACAGCTATTTGCGATAAAGACAGAAGCAGAAACGAGGTTCTCAAGTCGCTAGCCGACAGCACTTGGGAGCTGACAAGGAAACCTTGTTAACGACTTATAAAGCAATAGGCCGGTCTGTGGTAAACTATGCGGCGCCAGTGTGGTCCGCTAACATCAGTGCAACGCAGTGGAAAAGTCTTCAATCCTGCCAGAATGCCGCCCTGAGGACTGCAACAGGGTGTCTCCTCATGACTCCAATAGACCACTTACCTGAGGTGACGAAGATCCTTCCTGTGCGTCAACACAACAAGATGTTGTCGATGCAATACCTGCTTGGGTGTTATAGAAGCAGCCATCCAAACCGCTACCTAATGGATTGACACCCACCACCCAGGCAAGTCAGGAAGGATCTCCATGATCTGGTGAGAGAGGTCCAGAGGTACAAAAGGGAGCCTCTAGATCAACACACCTATCATGTAGGATTGAATAGAATTCACACGGACGCAGTTAAGGAAGCAGTTGAAGAATATCGCGTGAATATCATCCTCGGAGACCATCCGCCTTTGATAGCTGCAGAAGAGCAGCAGCTACCTCGACAAACTAGAGTGGTTTTGGCACAACTGAGATCTGGATGGTGTAACCGCCTCCATTCATATTGGGCACGAATTGATGGAGAGTTCGACAATGTCTGCCCGGCATGTGGGAACGGACCACATGACACGCTACATCTGTTCAACTGCCCAGCCAAACCCACTCACCTAACCCCATCTTCTCTCTGGACTCAACTAATACAGGTGGCAGCCTTCCTGAACTTGGAGTTAGAGGCAGAACCAGGTTAAAGAAAATAGAAAAATACACAGTAGTACTAGCTGCTACAACAACAACAACAACAGAGCCACTACAAATCATAGTGGGGCCATGTGGCGCATAAGTAACGTCAACACGCATACGACCTGATGTACCACAATGAAATATTTTATTTTTCACCTTTTTTGACCCTGAAATAATTTCGATTTTATTTTTCTATTGAAGAAAATGATTTAGAAAATACCTTTGGAAACCTTAAAACGAAATTTGAACTCTCCTTTATCCTTTTTTTAATTTTTTCAAAATCAGACATTAAAAACTAATCTGCAGTATTGTTTGACATTTAACCCTTTTTTTTTGCTTGATGTGAAGTTCCGAACATAATGCTTACAATATTCCCTTCCCTAGTCTACTTATCTCCAGTTCCATTGAAAAGTATTACAACTTATGATAATCTACTTAGAAAATCCTCATTTATGGCACATTCCGCTTGCTTGGTTCCCTGCTCCCTCGCTCCATTTTAGACCCTGCATGCTTCTCTATGAGCCATAAACGGTATTAACCCTCCTAGATTTTTGTTCTGCTCGTGGAAAAAACCAAAAAAAAACGAAACGTAAACGTTAAGCCTCTTATCATGGCCCCCGAAAAAAATCCGGCACGACATAAAAATGAAACATTTTTGCTGTTTCGTTTGGTGTTTTTCTTTTTCTTCTTGTTTTGCCTTTTTTCATAATACCCTACAAATTACAGTTAAGATCGGGGAAGTAGGGAACCGAACTTTCTCCTGCCCTACCTACTCCTTATGTTTTTTCTTTCCTTTCTATCTTTTGAACACAGGACTCAGAATTGTAAATATTAAGGCTTTCATTGTTTTGAAAGTATTTAGCATTTTTTTTTTGGTTCCCATCCTCTACTCCGCCCAGCTTGCCTTGTCCTGTTCCTTGTTCGCCACAAGTAAATGAAACAAATATTTTATAATATTTTTTTGTGTTTGTGGTTTTTGTTCGATATTTTTTTCTTCTCCATCTACTTCTTGCATACAAAATTTAGTTGCTTTGACTTGAGACCAAGAAATGTTCGGAAAAAAGAAGAAATGTTCGGAAAAAAAAGAAATGGAAAGAAACTTGTGGTTTGTTTTTAATGAAGTTTTGTGTGTTAAAATATTTTTGCAGTTGAGGTTTTTTTTCTGCTTCGATTTTTTTTCGGAATTTCAACATCCTTGTTGACTACCATAGCTTGTCTGGTTAAGAGAATGATAAGTTTATATAGGGTTTTTGTTGTTGTTGTTGGGTTACTTTTACGAAGTGTTTTTCCCTGCCTTCTCCACCTCCTTCTTATTTAAGCTTTTAATTAACATTTCCCACTTTATTAAGTGTGAATATTTGGTTGGTTACTTTTTTGTCAGATTTTTTTTTTCTCCTGGAATTTCCATTTGAGATTCTTGGGTTGAAAAAGGATGTTCAGGAAAAAGAATTTTCGGAAAATAATTGAGTGTGAAATTGTCGATTGGCCACGGGAGGAAATATTTTTGGCAATAAAGGAGGAGGGAAAGATTTTTGGAAAAAAACTGGGAAGAATTGACCTTTTAAAAGGCCTCTAAGGCCCTCTAAGGCATTAAAGTTCATAGCAGGCCAGATGGCGTATAAGTAGCGACAATACTCATACGCACTAGTGGACCACAAAGCAAGATATTTAAGGAAAATAGGTCTTTGGTGGATAGAAGGTCCTTAAAAATATTTCTAAGGCTCTTCATAAGGCCTGGATTTTTTAGAAAATAGGTTTAAGGCTCTTCATAAGGTCAGGATTTTCTAGAAATTATTTTTAAGGCTCCTCATAAGGCCTATATTTTTTGAAAAAATATTTCCAAGGCTCCTCAAAAGGCCTGGATAAAAAAAGATCAGATGGCGTATAAGTAGCGACAATACTCATACGCACTAGTGGACCACAAAACAAGATACTTAAGGAAAATAGGTCTTTGGTGGATAGGATCCTTAAAAATATTTTTCAATTATCCACGCCTTGTGTAGGTCCTTAAAAATATTTCTAAGGCTCCTCCTAAGGCCTGGATTTTTTTTAGAAAATATTTCTAAAGCTCCTCATAAGGCCTGGATTTTTTAAAAAATAGGTTTAAGGCTCCTCATAAGGTCAGGATTTTCTAGAAATTATTTTTCAGGCTCCTCATAAGGCCTACATTTTTTAAAAAAATATTTCCAAGGCTCCTCAAAAGGCCTGGATAAAAAAATATTCATCCAAACCATAAATATTTGAAATCTCCCTGAAATACAGTTAAATAACTCTTGCGGCCATAGGGCGTATAACTAGTGACGTTACTTATACGCCCAGCTGTTCAAAATTAATTTTGGCAATAAAGGAGGAGAAAAAGATTTTTGAAAAAATGCGAAGAATTGACCTTTTAAAAGGCCTCTAAGGCATTTAAGTTCATAGCGGACCAGATGGCGTATAAGTAGCGACAATACTCATACGCACTAGTGGGCCACAAAGCAAGATATTTAAGGAAAATAGGTCTTTGGTGGATAGAATCTTTGAAAATACTTTTTTTTTATAAATCCACGCTTGTCGAGGAACCTTAAAAATATGCTTTAATAAATCCACGCCTGTCGAGGATCCTTAAAAATATGCATTAATAAATCCACGACTAGGCAGTTTAGAGATATTTAAAAGAAATCGGATGAATTGACCTTTTCAAAGCACTCTAAGGCCCTCTAAGGCATTAAATTTCATAGCGGACCAGATGGCGTATAAGTAGCGACAATACTCATAAGCACTAGTGGGCCACAAAATAAAATATTTAAGGAAGATAGGGTTTTGGTGGATAGGAACCTTTAAAAAAATATTTTTTTATAAATCCACGCCTTGTGTAGGTCCTTAAAAATATTTCTAAGGCTCCCCATAAGGCCTGGATTTTTTTAGAAAATATTTCTAAGGCTCCTTATAAGGTCTGGATTTTTTAGAAAATAGGTTTAAGGCTCCTCATAAGGCCTACATTTTTTGAAAAAATATTTCCAAGGCTCCCCAATAGGCCTGGATAAAAAATATTCATCCAAACCATAAATATCTGAAATCTCCCTGAAATACAGGTAAATAACTCTTGAGGCCATAGGGCGTATAACTAGTGACGTTACTTATACGCCCAGCTGTTCAAAATTAATTCTGGCAATAAAGGAGTTGAAAGATATTTGAGAAAAAATGGGAAGAATTGACCTCTAAGGCAGTAAAGTTCATAGCGGACCAGATGGCGTATAAGTAGCGGCAATACTCATACGCACTAGTGGGCCACTATGCAAGATATTTAAGGAAAATAGGTATTTGGTGGATAGGATCCTTAAAAATAGGTTTTAATAAATCCACGCCTTGCATAGGTCCTTAAAAAATATTTTTTAAAAAATCCACGCCTTGTGTAGGTCCTTAAAAAATATTTTTTAAAAAATCCACGCCTTGTGTAGGTCCTTAAAAAATATTTTTTAAAAAATCCACGCCTTGTGTAGGTCCTTAAAAAATATTTTTTAAAAAATCCACGCCTTGTGTAGGTCCTTAAAAAATATTTTTTAAAAAATCCACGCCTTGTGTAGGTCCTTAAAAAATATTTTTTAAAAAATCCACGCCTTGTGCAGGTCCTTAAAAAATATTTTTTAAAAAATCCACGCCTTGTGTAGGTCCTTAAAAAATATTTTTTAAAAAATCCACACCTTGTGTAGGTCCTTAAAAAATATTTTTTAAAAAATCCACACCTTGTGTAGGTCCTTAAAAAATATTTTTTAAAAAATCCACGCCTTGTGTAGGTCCTTAAAAAATATTTTTTAAAAAATCCACGCCTTGTGTAGGTCCTTAAAAAATATTTTTTAAAAAAATCCACTCCTTGTGTAGGTCCTTAAAAAATATTTTTTAAAAAATCCACGCCTTGTGTAGGTCCTTAAAAAATATTTTTTAAAAAATCCACGCCTTGTGTAGGTCCTTAAAAAATATTTTTTAAAAAATCCACGCCTTGTGTAGGTCCTTAAAAAATATTTTTTAAAAAATCCACGCCTTGTGTAGGTCCTTAAAAAATATTTTTTAAAAAATCCACGCCTTGTGTAGGTCCTTAAAAAATATTTTTTAAAAAATCCACGCCTGTCCAGGATCCTTAAAAATAGTTTTTTATAAATCCACGCCTGTCGAGGATCCTTAAAAATAGTTTTTTATAAATCCACGCCTTTCGAGGATCCTTAAAAATAGTTTTTTTATAAATCCACGCCTGTCGAGGATCCTTAAAAATTGTTTTTTATAAATCCACGCCTGTCGAGGATCCTTAAAAATTGTTTTTTATAAATCCACGCCTGTCGAGGATCCTTAAAAATTGTTTTTTATAAATCCACGCCTTGTGTAGGTCCTTAAAAAATATTTTTAAAAAAATACACGCCTTGTGTATGTCTTAAAAAATATTTTTTAAAAAATCCACGCCTTGTGTAGGTCCTTAAAAAATATTTTTTAAGAAATCCACGCCTTGTGTAGGTCCTTAAAAAATATTTTTTTTATAAATCCACGCCTGTCGAGGATCCTTAAAAATTGTTTTTTATAAATCCACGCCTGTCGAGGATCCTTAAAAATTGTTTTTTATAAATCCACGCCTGTCGAGGATCCTTAAAAATATTTTTTTATAAATCCACGACTGTCGAGGATCCTTAAAAATAGTTTTTTATAAATCCACGCCTTTCGAGGATCCTTAAAAATATTTTTTTTATAAATCCACCCCTGTCGAAGATCCTTAAAAATATTTTTTTATAAATCCACGCCTGTCGAGGATCCTTAAAAATATTTTTTTATAAATCCACGACTGTCGATGATCCTTAAAAATTGTTTTTTTTATAAATCCACGCCTGTCGAGGATCCTTAAAAATATTTTTTTTATAAATCCACGGCTGTCGTGGATCCTTAAAAATATGTTTTAATAAATCCACGCCTTGTGTATGGCCTTAAAAATTATTTTTTTTAAATCCACGCCAATCGAAGATCCTTAAAAAATATTTTTTAAACCCAATATAATATCCAATTGAAATTACTGAACCAATTCAGTAATTTCAATTAAATAAAATACCAATGGGACCTTGTTACGTATACGTTCTGACAGCACTCATACGCAACCAGGCCCTCGTTGTTTAAGATTATTAAAAAATAACATTTTCCAGATGTCTGCATCCTTTTTGTTTAATCATTTTTTCTTTCATCCAAAGATTATTTATGAGTAAATTAAATTCACCTTCTTTCCAACCTAAAAAATAATGCTGTAATTCCTCCTCCAGCAACAGTTGTTAATCTGCACATCCTCCCACACCCCACCTCTTCCCCCTCCACTGAGCTATCACACAATTTGTCAAAATCATTTCAAAATTTATTGTGGTCGTCATTAAAATTTCGTAAGCAGTTTTCTGTCAATCACTTCGTCCAACCGACCAAGAATCTATTCAAACAACCCGTCGAACATCCCGCCAAGCCCCGCATCAGCCATTAATCATTTTTATAGTTAACCAAACCAATTTTAACATTCAAACCAAAGAGCAAAAACAAAAGAACATCGACGATGTTGGAAAAAAAAATCCACCCACCATAAAACCTAATTTTTATGGTTGACCCAACACTAGCTACAGAGTGGCGCCGATGCCCCCGACCCTTTCCTTTTGAGCTATTAAAATATAAATAGTCATAAAAAGGATTCTGGCTGGATTTAGTGGCATGCTTTTTGAAAGGCTCCTGAAAGGCAATGGACGGACAACATTTTACGGCGCTATAAATTTATGACAATATTTATAAGAAGAAGAGGTGGTTAGGGGGAGGTTGATCGGAGATGAATAATAATTAATGGAGTTGGAAGAAAAAATATTTCAAAGGCTCTTATTAAGGCCTGGAATTTTTGACAAGTATTTCTAAGAAACTATTTTTAAGGATCCACATAAGGCCAGTATGCTTCATTTTAGGGGAATGGTGTTAATGGAAAAAATCGTCCTCATCAAATTCCACTGTGGGTCACCGAACACAAGAAACCTGTAGATTGAATACATAACCTAGAAAATAGCGATGAAACCTGAGATATAGAAATATTTATATTTCTGTTGCATTTTTCCCCATCTAGAGCAAATTTGACCCGCTCGAAACTCTTTTAGCGGAATGATACCAATGGAAAAAATCTTCCTCATAAAATTCCACT
>NW_026889214.1:0-12748 GCF_032173495.1 Musca vetustissima
ATATATTTTACATGATGTGAAAAATGTTTCCATTGAGAACGACTGCACAAATTTGACTCACATTTTCCTTCGATTGTTTTTAATTGCAGTGAGAAGAGTTTTACCAAAGAAATATTTAAGAAAAGCATAAAAAGTCGGAGATTGAAGTGAGAACACACCTTTTATAGAACTTATGAATCGTATGTGATCAAAATAGAAATAGTAATTATCTTTTGAGATAAGAGAAGTTAGAGCAAAACTTGACCTTCTCCTGAAAAATTTTTGGTGGAATAAACTAAAAACTTGATAAACTGAAATACAACATATACTGAAATAATTTAATATTTAACAATAACAATATTACTTAATATACTGGAGTATCACTTTATGGAAATTTTTTAAATAAAAATAAATAGTATCTGAAATATATTCGATAAATTCGTAATTTTTACCAACCATCCGTTTCCATATTGATACAATTCTGATAAGGCAAAACAACGTTTACCGGGTCTGCTAGTGGTATATATTTTTATCAGCGGGGTTTCGGGTTTAATGTTGCTGGCGGTTATTCAATTCAAAATAAATATTCAAAAAATGTTGACCATTTGTGAGGGAGGTTCCAGAATGGTTCCCGTCTTCGAACTTGTTCTAGGATTGGAAAAGATACTAGGTTAGTTAAAATCGGACATTCTATAGGCATACCTCGAACTTGATCTCGGGTTGGTAAAGATACTACGTTGTAAAAAGTTTGATTCAAATCGGAGATTCCATTTGCCTATTATTGAATTTTTTAATATTGAAAATGTTGACCATTTGTGTGGGGAGGTGTCATACGGAGTGGACGGATATTCCCCAATTTCGAACTTGAACTAAGTTTGGGAGAAATTTTACGATGTCCAAAATTTGGTTGAAATCGGTTATTCCCTTCGAGAGTTATCGTGGGCACCAGCCGGCCACACAGAGGGATGGACGGACAGACGGACTTTTGTAAATCGATTACAAATATTCTGAAACGGATTTGGTCTAAAGAAACATGGGGTCTAAACCAATATTTCAATGAGACACATTTTTACCGTATTAAAATTTATATAACCTCATTAGTCATAAAGCTGAGAGTGCAAAAAGTCATTATCTGACACTCATAATACAAATATCCAAAATAGGGAGCCGGTATTATCAATCATCACTCTAACGGCGTTCGTTCATTCGCTACAAATTGTACTAAACTTAGTTTCATTTTTTACTTTTCGTACATTATTGGCAAGAATTGGCAGAATCCTAAATAGAGCTGAGCCTCTCGTATTTATTCCTTCAATGTGAAATATATCAAAGCCCTGGGTTGGGCGTTTTCGAATTTTTCCCAATAATTTAGAAAAACTATTTGTTGTACCAGTCAGAATTAACCGTAGTCTCTGTTCAAACGGCCACCAGGTTTGCCAATGAAAAAAGCAATCAGTTAATCGAAGTGATTCTAATACGAAAAACTTTCGTTGGATTTGGTCGCCTTTGAATGGCGATCGCACGGGACTCCCGTCATCAATGTTATGCGGAAACGATTTAATTAAATAAACCTGTTTTTCACATGTCTCAGCGTATAAAATTATAATGCCATCCTGTCGTGATAATCCGAGAATTTCACATTTTCAGCAAATAATTTTTTATCCACCAAGAATTCGGTTTGTCCCTACCAGTAAAATACCCAATTCCGTTATCTTACGCTGACGCTGACGATGTCACATAAAATGGTAGTCTAGACGTGGATCTGTTAGCGCATTCATGCTTCGTCGCTTTTTATTAACGTATTCATGTGCGTTGTGTCCACTGCACTTCGATTCAGTTTGAATAAAATATTAATTGAAACCACCGATGCATCTTGATTCATTCAATTTGCCCGATTTACTTATGGAAGCGTATGATAGACCGAAATAAGAAAATGTATATAATACGCCACATGTGACATTCGTGTAAACAATTCCATTTTTTGGCAAATTGCAAATTGCTTTTAGAAATATATTTATAATAATATGTAGCAGCCCCCGTAAAACTGAAAATATGCATCGCCTACAAAACACTGTTCCCTGAATGCTTTTTGTCAATTTTGTAAATTTAACACATCTTTGTTTCGAACAATTGCTACTCAAATGTAGAGGCAGAGCAGTTTTGTGGAATTTTATTCAAAATCTTTGGTGTGCTTTTTTGTTTGTTTTTTATGGGTTTTCTCTTTTGACCGATATTTATCTATTCATTTTTAATTTGCCATTTCTGATCCTCTCTGCCACAAATCCCATTTTTTTGGCCTTGTTGGCATGGCAGCTTTCAACTTGTCCGTATATGTTGAGCATTTAGTTCATCAGTAGATTTTATTAAAACAGAAAGCAAAAACCAAAACACCAAAAGAAACAAATAAAACTTTTTGACCATTTTGGAATGGCCATTGTTTAACCATCGCAACAACCATTCATGTGATGAAGTTGATGATGAGTACCCGGAGAGTTTTAAACAATCGTCAATGGTTGTGTTAGCCTTTGTGTTGGTGTTGGTGCGATGTGGTTTTATGGATATGACTTTTGGTAGAATTAATTTGCAGTGTTCTGCTCTGTCTTCACTGTTATATTTTAATAAAATCCAATGAATGGCAATGGAACTTTTGTCCTGGGTACAACAACAACAACAGATTTAAAGTTTTGTTTTTATACGAAAAAATATGGTTAGTGTGTTTGTGTGGATGTGCGTGCGGCTGCAAAAGACTTATCTTAATTATCAAGTATGGTAAGTTTCCTAAACCCCTATTGTGCTTTAAAATCTATGAAATTAAAACTAATAATAATAATAATAATAAATTAGAGTTTCCCAAAAAAACAACTGAAGACGGGAGGAGTGGAAAACATTTAAGTGATTTAATGGAAATTACTGTCATGGTAAATTTGAATAAACTTAAAAATTGGTTTGTTATATTAATATAAAATGGCAAATACAAATATACTTTTTATATAATTGAACCAATATGAAACCAGTAAGGAAAGTAGTAAAGTCGGACGGGGCCGACTATATGATACCCTTCACCACTTGGGCATATTGTACATATGTATCCTTACAATTGTATGTCAAAGTTCCTTCGAAGGAACATACTCATGTCTTTCTGCAACCTATGATAAATTTAATTTCATTCGGGCAGATTTAAAGTCGTCTGCGTACCATGGGACAAATTTATGGAAAACGATTTAAAGCAAAATTGATTCAACAAAATCCAATAACGTCATTCAAGTCTCAATTTCTAAAGTTGTGCACAATTTCCTGTTAATCTGACAAACATTAGGAGTTTGGTGCACGATTTACCTTAAATTGGACACAAATATATGGGAGCTATATCTAAATCTGAAGGGATCTTCACAAAACTTAGCTCACATCACTCTAGACTCAATTCAGTACGCTATGCCAAATTTCGTGCAAATCGAAGTATATATATGGTCCTTGGTGCACCATTTACCTAAAATCGGGTGAAACTATATATGGAAGCTATATCTAAATGTGAACCGATTTCCACGATACACACATCATTCTAGACACAATTCAGTACGCTGTGCCAAAATTCGTGCAAATTGAATGAATTTCAGGGACTTTGGTGCACCATTTACATAAAATCGGGCGAAACTATATATGGGAGCTATATCAAAATCAGAACCGATTTCCACAAAACTTAGCACACATCTTTCCAGAATTAATTCAATACGCTGTGCCTAAATTCGTGCAAATTGAATGATTTTCAGGGACTTTGGTGCAGCATTTACTTAAAATCGGGCGAAACTATATATGGGAGCTATATCTAAATGTGAACCGATTTTCAGGAAATTTAACACACATCATTCTAGACCTAATTCACTACGCTGTGCTAAATTTCGTGCGAACCGAAAGATATTTAGGGACTTTGGTGCACCATTTACATTGAATAGGACAAAAATATATATGGAAGCTATATCTAAATCTGATCCGATTTCCCCGAAATTAAGGACACATCATTCTAGACTTAATTCAGTACTCTACACCAAAATCCGTGCAAATCTAATGATTTTCAGGGACTTTGGTGCACCATTTACATGAAATCGGACGAAACTATATATATATATATATATATATATATATAAACATATGCACAAAGACATAATACTCTGTACCACAGTGTGGTGAAGGGTATAAAAATATTAAATTAAAACATATATTTCAATTTTATTTAATATATGCTTTAAAACTTTTTAAAAATGTGAAGGAAATTCAAAAGCTTCTATGCAATCATTATACCCTACACAACTATGTTGTCAGGGTATTATAGCTTTGTGCAGCCCCAAATGTTTGTAACGCCGCGAAATATTGGTCCTAGACCCACCTTTAAGTATACCGATCGTCATATCTCGACTAGCTGAGTCGATCTAGACATGTGTGTCCGTCCGTCTGTCCATTATAATTTGTAAACACGATACAGGCCACAGTTATGGACCAAACTTCACGAAATTTTGCATGTAGGATGGGTTCTGGCCAATGAAGACCCCTATTGTTTTTGGAAAAGATCGGTTAATATTTAGGGGATGAAATGGACCAAAAACATTATTGTCGGTTTTTCTGGTCGCTCCAGAGGCCGCAATTATAACCCAAACACCGCGAATTTTTGCATGGAGAAGGGGATCGGGGCAGAGAATAAGCATGCATGTTTTGATAAAGATCGGTCAATATTTAGCGGGTCAAATGGACCCTGACTTTTGTGTGAAAAATGACAAAATTTGTATTCTATGGCATATATATTTACTCCTGGAGGATGTAGACCCCAGGAGTTGATAGCATATCCAAGAGGAGTGGTTTTCCTTTAAATTGATACCAAATATAGTGATGTATCTACTCAGATGTGGGAGTTACAGTCAAATATTTACAGGTGCTTACGTATTCAGATATTATTTAGTAACCCATTACCACATTAGAGGGAGAAATATCGCGCTGATGGCTTTGAAATTTTTCATGAAGTTCCAGTTATGGTCAAGAACAACGCCAGTAAATAGAAGGATTGTACTGAATATTCGAAAAAAGTAAGGAAGAGGTGTTGTTAACCTCTAATCGGACAAGAGGGGGCAAATATCACGAAATATTACTCAGACTCGGAATAAACATCCTCAGAAAGTTAGAGTTCGTGGTAGTTGTGTAGGGTATCGCATGGTCGGCCCCGTCCGACTATACTGCTCCGCTCACTGGTTTTTTACTTATTTTTATACCCTACACAACTATGTTGTCAGGGTATAATAGCTTTGTGCAGCCCCAAAAGTTTGTAACGCCGCGAAATATTGGTCCTAGACCCACCTTTAAGTATACCGATCGTCATATCTCGACTAGCTGAGTTGATCTAGACATGTGTGTCCGTCCGTCCGTCCGTCTGTCCATTATAATATGTAAACACGATACAGGCCACAGTTATGGACCAATCTTCACGAAATTTTGCATGTAGAATGGGTTCTGGCCAATGAAGACCCCTATTGTTTTTGGAAAAGATCGGTTAATATTTAGGGGATGAAATGGACCAAAAACTTTATTTTTGTCCGATTTTCTGGTCGCTCCAGAGGCCGCAATTATGGCCCAAACACCGCGAATTTTTGCATGGAGAAGGGGATCGGGCCAAAGAATAAGCATGCCAGTTTTGATAAAGATCGGTCAATATTTAGCGGGTCAAATGGACCCTGACTTTTGTGTGAAAAATGACAAAATTTGTATTCTACGGCGTATTAATTTGCCCCTGAAGTACCTAGACCTAAAAAGTTGATAGTATGTTCAAGAGGAGTGGTTGACCTTTAAATTGATACCAAATATATGGTCGTATGTACTCAGATGTGGGAGCTACACTTAAATATTTACAGGTGCTTACGAATTCAGACATTATTTAGTAACCCAAAACCATACTAGCGGAAATGTAGCGCTGATCGCTTTGAAAATGTCCATGAGATTCCAGTTATGGTCAAGGACAACGCCTATAACTTTCGGTGATGATCAGATAATAATTTTTGGATGAAGTGGACCGAAAACTTAACATTTTGTGTGTGTATGTGTGTGTGTGTGTTTTTTTTTTGAGTCTATCTATAGGCCACAATTGAAGGCCCAACATCACAAAGTACCGCCCTCGTCTACTGAATATTAGTAATATTTGTTGACCTTTACTCAGGTTTCAAGAGGGTGCAAATAACGCAAAGTTAGATTTTCGTGGAAGTTGTGTAGGGTATTATATGGTCGGCCCCGTCCGACTATACTGCTCCGCTCACTGGTTTTATTTTGCTACACTAAAATTTCACAATATTGAAAATATAAAAGAGATTAAGTCTTCAAGGTTTAACACTTAAATTTTAATTTAAAAGACATCCATTAGAAATATTTTGAAGTGAACCCTTCGGGTTTTAACCTTCCGATTATGGTGCAGAGATTATGGTGATATATCCGATAAATGTCTGTTATGTTTATACCACACAGGATTTACAATTAGGGTTATTTTCCAAATCTGGTACACTAGTAGCTTCACCTAAATTTTCCAAATGTTAACCCTTTGTGACAGGGATGTCTGAAGGAGTGGCTGATGGGTCATATCTTCGGTGTTGATTTCGGGTTGGCAAAAATGTTGGAAATTTGTGGTGGAAGTGCCAGAAAGTTCGTGGAAAGTATTACAATGTGCATAGTTGGACCAAATCGCTCAATACGATTGATATCGGTTTTACAAATTATCAAATTTCTACACTATGTGGGGAAGGAAGAAATAAATGGATATTATATATTGCCCTTCCTTGTACCGAAAAAACTCATCTTCAAATAAAACCAGTAAGGAAAATAGTAAAGTCAGACTGGGCCGACTATATGATACCCTTCACCATTTTGGGGATATTCTACATATGTATTTTAACAGATGTCGTCTTTTCGCATGAACATTGACATGGAATTGAACGAACTTGAACGAACTTTATCTATAAGTAAACCGACTGACATCAATCCCTAGACATGCCATTCTGCAATCTATTCCATACTTTGTAAATAGACTTTAAGCAAACTTTACGCACGCTATTTGATATGCTTCACTGTTTAAAATGTAATATCAATAAAGCACCCATTGATTACTTGGTTTACAATCAACATGATTAAATATGGAAGCTATGCTATATCTAAATATGAACCGATTTCATGGAAACTGGTCCGAGATTGATTTATATTAATGCGTTTTGCCAATCGGCCTAGCTATGGGTCTTTATACTTAAAATGGCTCCTATATGTAAATCTCAACCAATTTCAAGAAAAATTGGCTCACGAAAAGTTATAGTAAATTCAGAACATTGTACAAAATTGTGTGCGGGTGGGCCAATCTATGGTTCTTTATTTATTGGAGCTGTATTTAAATCTGAACCGATTTTCACGAAACTTAGCACACATTATTCTAGACCCAATTCTGTAGCCTTTGCCAAATTTCGTGCACATCGAAAGATATATAGGGACTTTGGAGACCCATTTACCTTAAATCGGACGAAAATATATATGGGAGCTATCATAAATTTGACCCGATTTTCTCGAAACACACACGTCATTCTTGACCTAATTCAGTATTCTATGCCAAATTTCATGCAAACTGAATGATATAAAGGCACTTTGGTGCACCCTTTACCTTAAATCGGAAGAAAATATATATGGGAGCTATATCTAAATCTGAACCGGACCCAATTCAGTACCCTATGCCAAATCTCATGCACATCGAAAGATATAGAGGGACTTTGGTACCCCATTTACCTTAAATTGGACGAAAATATATATGGGAGCAATATCTAAATCTGAACCGATTTTCACGAAACTTAGCACACATCATTCGAGACTTAAGGGAACCCCCCATTCTCGGGGTCAATTTTTTTTTTTCATTTAATTCGATTCTACTCCAATTCAAGAATGTGGCTACAAAATTTCAAGTGAAAATCTCAAGAACTCTTGAGAATATAGCCGATTTATTGTGTCAGCATCAAGTGACGGCCAAAGGGCTTCTCAAACTTTAAACGCGTTTTTCTCTTTTGCGAATGGCGGGCACGATAACTCAAAAAACTAATAACCCAATCGATTCCAAATTTTTAAACGTTTCTCTGTGAGTGTATAGCTATCGTAAGAACTAGGATAAAGCCAATCGGTGAAGATCTTCCTTATTTTTTAACTTTGTTTTTGGTCAAAAATCGGTGATTTTCCAAAAGTCAATAATCCTAGTTCATACGAGAGCCATATATGTACTCTTTCTAACACCGTTGGAATTTTCGGATTCCGATGTTCCAGTGAGGAGTTATCATGCCCGCCATCAAAAATAAGGACTTTTCTTTAATTACAAAAACAACAACAAAACAATAACAAGAATTTTTTGTAAATTATTTTTCTTCTTTTTTTAAATCTTCAAATATATATGTGCAAAGTTACAAACCTTAACAAGCATTGGTATTGATTTATGCCATGTCCAGACGAGCGTTGTTCGCTCTCTCATTCGTTGTTCGACCCTTAATTATGAAGGAATTACTTAGTTCCCCATACAAAATTGTCTGAGCGAACACCGACTTTTGTACGTTGTTCAATTCGAATCACTCTCTGAATAACCAATAAAATTGTCCCATCCCTAACAATTGAGAGTATTTATCGAAAATAAATTAATTTTGACAGTTTGAAAATATTTATGAAATTTTCAAACTTTTTCAGTAAAATTGAAAATCATGAATGAAAAGTAAAAAATTGTGTAGTTTTTATATATGCAGCAGGATGTAAATTTTGTTTTCTACATAATGCAATATGCATTTATTTTCCCTTGGTTCTAATTAGCGTACAAAACAAGAAACAAAAAATTCTCCAAAATTTTATTTGTGACAGTATGTGACATTTGAATTGAGAAAATATAAAAATGTATTAAAAACAACAACATTTTCAGAAAAAATGGAAAACATGAATGAAAAGTAAATAGATATGGGTTCATACTATAGTCAGGAGAAAGAGAATTATTTTTTCTATTTAGATCCCTATGTAATTCACTAAAATATGTTACATATTTGGTGTAAAACAAGAAACAAAAAGTTTGAAATAAAAAACTCTGATGATATGAATTATGAATAGTGTTGTATGAACGGGTTAATTCATGTACGTAATTCTGAGAGCGAACTACGTTGTTCGGATGCCCGTCAGAACATGGCATTACCAGCCCATTGAAAATCATGAAAAATTAAAATCGAGAATGGGTGGGGTTCCCTTAATTCATTACATTTAACATTTTCAGCAAATAGTTGTTTTATCCACCAAGAATTCTGTTTGTCCCTACCAGTAAAATACCAAATACCATTAGTTTACGCTGACGCTGACGATGTCACATAAAATAGGAGTCTGGATGTGTATCTGTTAGCGCATTCGTGCTTCGTCGCTTTTTATTAACGTATTCATGTGCGTTGTGTCCACTGCACTTCGATTGAGTTTGAATAAAATATTAATTGAAACCACCGATGCATCTTGATTCATTCAATTTGCCCGATTTACCCATGGTAGCGTATGATAGACCGAAATAAGAAAATAATACGCCACATGTGACATTCCCGGTTTCACTAAATCGATTTTTGGTATATGAGTACGCTACACCACACTGTGCTACTGGGTGGTATGACTTTATGCATATGTTTGTAACAGAAAAAATCCATCTGCGTGTAAAAGAAGTACAGGTCGCCTTAATAATCCTAATTCGGTGAAAGTAGCCTAAGGATTCTATACATTTGTATAGCGTATCACATTACTATTTAACATTGATGTGTTAAGTTTTGTTCAATCCCGTTCAGATTTAAATATAGCTCCCATATATATTCTCGACCGATTTAATGACAGTTGTGTACAAAATATCTAACGTCTGTTCGATGAAGACGATTCTCATAAATGGTACACTGAAATCCCTACGTCTGGCCGACCGAAGTTGATGTGTATGTCCGATCGGCAGGATATTGTACACATATAACCAAAATCTTTATAATCTGCATCTTATGGTGTAGTGTATATTAAATTTGAATGACGATTTAGTCATGTCAGCCCCTATGTCTTAGTGTTGAAATCAAAACATAGATTACAATATTTTAGATAGAGATTTGAAATGTTGCACTGTCATATGCGTTATATCTCCAAGGATATTTGTCATTGCATATGGTTTATATCGGTCAAAGTTTTGTTATAGCTTGCATCTTATAACGATACTGCCGATACTGTTTTGAAGCATGTAATTTGGCACACATTTTTTTGTGGGATCTCAAAACGTAATATTTGTGTTATATTATTCTGTGAAAACCTTATTAAATAATTGTATCTTTTAGTATTTCCCTGAATATGACTGTCGAAGACCGTCGAAATATTGGAAAATAAAAATAAAAAATCAGAAATCATAATACAGAATTTTATTTAACCTTGAGCCGAACTAAATCCAAACAAGGAAAAAGGCATACATTTTCGCTAAAATTATTAACACAGGTCCATGTTTTGAAATTGTCTCGCCCGATTCTAGATATTTCGAAGGTTTTATACTAATTTTCCTACGGAAAATACCTTAAGGTAGTGTCCCTGATTTTATGTTTACTTTTCTGGGAATACGAAAATCCTACTTACTATCTTCATATAAAATCATTTAAGCAATTTTGTATCTCATTTTTAACTTGTCTCTTCTCTTCTAACACTTCAACTAAATTTGTTAATGCCCAGAAGTAGTTCATGCTTTGTTAATCTTCTTCTTACTGATTTTCAACACCATTTATTGTTTACATGCTATAGCCTTAAGTTAAAATTCGAATTTTATTTTGAAAATTCAAAAATATTTTACTTTTGGGCAAACTGTCAAAATGAAGATTTTAGCAATGTTGTTGTATGCAGAAGCAATGTTGGTTGTCAGCAGCAGCAATAAAAACTACAACAGCAACAACAATAACTAGGAGTTTTACATCATGAAACTGAAATAATAATATTATTATTGTTATCAACATATCGTTGCAAGTGTCATTGGCGCAGACATGCCTACTTTCAAAATATCAATTACAGGAAGTACTTTTGCTTGGTTTTTAGTATTTATACCCTTCACCACACTGTGGTACAGGGTATTATGTCTTTATGCATATGTTTGTAACAGGCAAAAGGAAAAGAGATAGACGCATGGTTTCTTTTGAGAGTATGCATAGAATCACTTTTTAAGTCGATTTATGCATGTCCGTCCGTCTGTATGTCTGTCCATGTTAAATTGTAAACAAAGTACAGATCGCATTTATAATCCGATATGGATGGAATTTGGCACAAGTCACTTATTTGGCCCAAGGACGAACCCTTATTGAAATTGAGAAAAATCGGTTCAGATTTAGATATAGCTCCCATATATATATTTGCCCGATTTAATGTAAATAGTCCCTATATATCTTTCGATTTGCACGAAATGTGGTACAGTCTAATAATTTAAGTCTAGTATGATGTGTGTCAAGTTTCCTGAAAATCGGTCTAGATTTAGATATAGCTCCCATATATATTTTCGTCCGATTTCATGTAAATGGTGCACCGAAGTCCCTATATATCATTCGATTTGCACGAACTTTGGCACATCGCAATGAATTAGGAATAGAATGATGTGTGCTAAGTTTCGTGAAAATCGGTATAGATTTAGATATAGCTCCCATATATAGCTTTGTCCGATTTTATGTAAATGGTGCATCAAAGTCCCATATACCTTTCGTTTTGCATGAAATTTGGCACAACGTGCTGAATAAATTCTTGAATGCAATGTGTGCTATGTTTCGCTCCCATATATATTTACGTCCGATTTAAGGTAAATGGGGTACCAAAGTCCCTCTATATCTTTCGATTTGCACGATTTTTGGCATAGGGTACTAAATTGGGTCCAGAACAATGTGTGCCAAGTTTCGAGAAAATCGGTTCAGATTTAGATATAGCTCCCACATATAGTTTCGTCCGATTTAAGGTAAAGTGTGCACAAAGTCCCTATATATCGTTCGATTTGCACGAAATTTGGCATTGAATGCTGAATTTGGTCAAGAATGACGTGTGGCAAAATCGGGTCAGATTTATTATAGCTCCCATATATATTTCCGTCCGCTTTAAGGTAAATGAGTCTCCAAAGTCCCTATATATTTTTTGAAATTTGGCATAGGATACTGAATTCAGTCCAGAATAATGTGTGCTAAGTTTCGTGAACATCGGTTCAGATTTAGATACAGCTCCAATTAATAAAGAACCAAATATTGGCCGACCCGCACAGAATTTTGTACAATCGTGTGTCAACCTTTCGTGTGTCAAGTTTTCTTGAAATTGGTTCAGATTTACATATAAGAGCCATTTAAAGTAAATAGTGGCAAAACGTACTGAAATTAATAAAAATTAATCTTGGACAAGTTTCCATGATCGGTTCATATTTGGATATAGCATAGCTTTCATATATAATTTCGACCTATTCATGTTGATTGTAAACCAAATAATCCATGGGTACTTGATTGATATTACATTTTAAACAGTGAAGCATACCAACTAGCGTGCGTAATGTTAGCTTAAAGTATATTTCCAAAGTATGGAATAGATTGCAGAATGGCATGTGTAAAGATTGATGTTAGTCGGTTTAGATATAGATAAAGATCGCATTTTTTATATTCGTTCAATTTCATGTCAATGTTCCTTCGAAAAGTCGACGTCTTTAAAGATACATATCGAGAATATCCCCAAAATGGTGAAG
>NW_026889215.1:0-12599 GCF_032173495.1 Musca vetustissima
TTTGAAATATGATAACAGCAACAACAACTAATAAATCTTTATGGCATACACAAATATGGGTAGATTTCCCCCATATATTTAGAAGAGGATATAAATTTTAGCAAATATTTTCATAAAAATATGATGTGAGAGGTTTAAGGGATTTTAGGTTCAGAATTATTGAAATAATTTGAAAGTAGTTTTCAATAACAATGAATATTAAATAGGGACAAAATATTTTTTCTATGGCACAAATAGGCGTGGATTTTTTAAAGAATATTTTTTCATGGCCTATCCAAGGCGTGGATTTTTTAAAGAATATTTTTTCATGGCCTATCCAAGGCGTGGATTTTTTAAAGAATATTTTTTCATGGCCTATCCAAGGCGTGGATTTTTTAAAGAATATTTTTTCATGGCCTATCCAAGGCGTGGATTTTTTAAACATTAATTTTTCATGGCCTATCCAAGGCGTGGATTTTTAAAGAAGACTTTTTTCATGGCCTATCCAAGGCGTGGATTTTTTAAACATTAATTTTTCAGGCCTATCCAAGGCGTGGATTTTTTAAACATTAATTTTTCAGGCCTATCCAAGGCGTGGATTTTTTAAAGAATATTTTTTCATGGCCCATCCATACAAGGCGTGGATTTTTTAAAGAATATTTTTTCATGGCCCATCCATACAAGGCGTGGATTTTTTAAAGAATATTTTTTCATGGCCTATCCTACATAAGGCGTGGATTTTTTAAAGAATATTTTTTCATGGCCTATCCTACATAAGGCGTGGATTTTTTAAAGAATATTTTTTCATGGCCTATCCTACATAAGGCGTGGATTTTTTAAAGAATATTTTTTCATGGCCTATCCTACATAAGGCGTGGATTTTTTAAAGAATATTTTTTCATGGCCTATCCTACATAAGGCGTGGATTTTTTAAAGAATATTTTTTCATGGCCTATCCTACATAAGGCGTGGATTTTTTAAAGAATATTTTTTCATGGCCTATCCTACATAAGGCGTGGATTTTTTAAAGAATATTTTTTCATTTTAAAGATTAAAATTTCAAGGCCTATCCATTATGTCTTTGTGCATATGTTTGTAACAGGCAAAAGGAAACGAGATAGACACATGGTTCCTTTTGGGAATATGCATAGAATCACTTTCTGAGTCGATTTATGCATGTCCGTCCGCCCGTCTGTCTGTATGTCCATGTTAAATTGTAAACAAAGTACAGGTAGCATTTATGATCCGAATTGGATGAAATTTGGCATAAGTCACTTGTTTTGCCCAAGGACGAACCCTATTGAAATTGGGAAAAATAGGTTCAGATTTAGATATAGCTCCCATATATATTTTCGTCCGATTTAATGTAAACGGTCCTTATATATCTTTCGATTTGCACGAAATTTGTCACAGCGTAATGAATTAGGTCTAGAATATTGTGTGCAAAGTTTCGTGAAAGTCTGTTCAGATTTAGATATACAGAGTTGCCCATATTCGACGGACCCATCTGGCAACGCCATAACTTTAGACAGAGATGTCACATCGTTTAATGACATACCGCGTTTGAAGCGTCAGTCCAAGCAGATTTTTACCATGAACCAATACAGGCCACGCGAGCGCTCTGAAATAGTTGAAATTTACATTCAACAGAAGAAGTCAATTGTGAAAACTCAACGTGCTTTTAAAACATTAAAAAATGTGAGAAGTGCGCCTTCTAAGAACACCATTAAGCGTTTATATGAAAAATTGGGCTTGGCTCGGGCATGGCTCGGTCCACTTTACAACGGATTATTCGCATTGATTTGCATTTGTTCGCGTACAAAATTCAATTGACGCAACGAATGTTGCCTGCGGACAAGCCTCGTCGATTGGAATGGGACCAAAGAGTCATCGAAATGGCCGAAGATGACGAGCAATTTTGGAACAAAATTATCATGTCCGATGAAGCCCATTTCACATTGAATGGGACCGTAAATAAGCAAAATTGCCATTTTTACGCCACTGAAAATCCTCAGGAGATTCAAGAAGTGCCTCTTCATGACGAAAAAGTCACAGTTTGGGGCGGCGTTAGTGCGAAAACGGTCATTGGGCCGTTTTTCTTCCAAAATGAAAGTGGTCATGCTGTTACCATCAATCCGGAGCGTTATCGCGACATGATGACCAATTTTGTAATGCCAATTATTCGTCGATAGCGTATGAGGCAGTTCTGGTTTCAACAAGACGGCGCTCCACCGCACACAAGTCGCATAACAATCGATTTTCTGAAGAATTTTTGTCCGGGCCGTTTGATGTCGAAAAGTGGTGATTTGGACTGGCCATCGCGTTCGCCCGATTTGACGCCGCCTGACTTCTTCTTGTGGGGATATTTGAAGTCAAAGGTTTACGTTAACAAGCCAAGGACCGTACAAGAGCTCAAGGACAACATTCTTGAAGAAATAGCCGCTATTCCGGCCGAAATGTTGGCAAAAACAATGGAAAATTAAGCAAAAGGGGCACAATACGTCATCAACGCCAGACGCGGCCATTTGAGAGATATCATATTCAAAAATTGATGTAAACAAATCTACTTGGAACCGAGAAATTTTTATTTTTTCTTTGATTTAAAAAAAACATGGGTCGAATATGGGCAACCCTGTAGCTTTGTCCGATTTAAGGTAAATTGTATAACTAAGTCCCTATATTTCCTTCGATTTGCACGAAATTGGGCACAGCGTAATGAATAAGGTCTAGAATGATGTCTGCCAAATTTCGTGAAAATCGGTTCAGATTTAGATATACCTCCCATATATAGCTTCGCCCGATTTTAGGTTAATAGTCCAATATAGTCCCTGCAAGTGTTTTGATTTGCACGAATTTTGGCATAGTGTACTGAGTTAAGTCTAGAATGATGTGTGCAAAGTTTCGTGACAATCGGTTCAGATTTAGATATAGCTCCCATATATATTTAACAACGCGGCGTACCGAATAGCGTGTATCAATTTTGCTATAAATCGTTTTCCATAAATTTTCCCCATGTTACGCAGACGGCACAAAATCTGCTCGAATGAAATTAATGTTAGGATAGGTTGGAGAAAGGGGGAACATAGACATGCAATTGTTAGGATACATATTTACAATACACCCAAAGTCGGACTGTGCCGACTATATGATACCCTTCACCACGGGTATCATATAGTCGGCACAGTCCGACTTAAGACTAAGAAGACTTTTTTCAAGGCCTAACCAAGGCGTGGATTTTTTCAAGGCCTAACCAAGGCGTGGATTTATTTTTCAAGGCCTATCCAAGGCGTGGATTTATTAAAGAAGACTTTTTCCAAGGCCTATCCAAGGCGTGGATTTATTAAAGAAGACTTTATTCGAGGCCTAACCAAGGCGTGGATTTATTAAAGAAGACTTTTTTCAAGGCCTATCCAAGGCGTGGATTTATTAAAGAAGACTTTTTTCAAGGCCTATCCAAGGCGTGGATTTATTAAAGAAGACTTTTTTCAAGGGTCTCAACAAGGCGTGGATTTATTAAAGATTCATTTTTCAAGCCCTACATAAGGCGTGGATTTATTAAAGATTCATTTTTCAAGCCCTACATAAGGCGTGGATTTATTAAAGATTCATTTTTCAAGGCCTAACCAAGGCGTGGATTTATTAAAGATTCATTTTTCAAGGCCTAACCAAGGCGTGGATTTATTAAAGATTCATTTTTCAAGGCCTAACCAAGGCGTGGATTTATTAAAGATTAATTTTTCAAGGCCCAAACAAGGCGTGGATTTATTAAAGATTAATTTTTCAAGGCCTATCCAAGGCGTGGATTTATTAAAGATTAATTTTTCAAGGCCTATCCAAGGCGTGGATTTATTAAAGATTAATTTTTCAAGGCCTATCCAAGGCGTGGATTTATTAAAGATTAATTTTTCAAGGCCTATCCAAGGCGTGGATTTATTAAAGATTAATTTTTCAAGGCCTATCCAAGGCGTGGATTTATTAAAGATTAATTTTTCAAGGCCTATCCAAGGCGTGGATTTATTAAAGATTAATTTTTCAAGGCCTATCCAAGGCGTGGATTTATTAAAGATTAATTTTTCAAGGCCTATCCAAGGCGTGGATTTATTAAAGATTAATTTTTCAAGGCCTAAACAAGGCGTGGATTTATTAAAGATTAATTTTTCAAGGCCCAAACAAGGCGTGGATTTATTAAAGATTAATTTTTCAAGGCCTAAACAAGGCGTGGATTTATTAAAGATTAATTTTTCAAGGCCTATCCAAGGCGTGGATTTATTAAAGATTAATTTTTCAAGGCCTATCCAAGGCGTGGATTTATTAAAGATTAATTTTTCAAGGCCTATCCAAGGCGTGGATTTATTAAGGAATATTTTTTCAAGGCCCAAACAAGGCGTGGATTTATTAAAGATTAATTTTTCAAGGCCTATCCAAGGCGTGGATTTATTAAAGATTAATTTTTCAAGGCCTATCCAAGGCGTGGATTTATTAAAGATTAATTTTTCAAGGCCTATCCAAGGCGTGGATTTATTAAAGATTAATTTTTCAAGGCCTATCCAAGGCGTGGATTTATTAAAGATTAATTTTTCAAGGCCTATACAAGGCGTGGATTTATTAAAGATTAATTTTTCAAGGCCTATCCAAGGCGTGGATTTATTAAAGATTAATTTTTCAAGGCCTATCCAAGGCGTGGATTTATTAAAGATTAATTTTTCAAGGCCTATCCAAGGCGTGGATTTATTAAAGATTAATTTTTCAAGGCCTATCCAAGGCGTGGATTTATTAAAGATTAATTTTTCAAGGCCTATCCAAGGCGTGGATTTATTAAAGATTAATTTTTCAAGGCCCAAACAAGGCGTGGATTTATTAAAGATTAATTTTTCAAGGCCTATCCAAGGCGTGGATTTATTAAAGATTAATTTTTCAAGGCCTATCCAAGGCGTGGATTTATTAAAGATTAATTTTTCAAGGCCTATCCAAGGCGTGGATTTATTAAAGATTAATTTTTCAAGGCCTATCCAAGGCGTGGATTTATTAAAGATTAATTTTTCAAGGCCTATCCAAGGCGTGGATTTATTAAAGATTAATTTTTCAAGGCCTATACAAGGCGTGGATTTATTAAAGATTAATTTTTCAAGGCCTATCCAAGGCGTGGATTTATTAAAGATTAATTTTTCAAGGCCTATCCAAGGCGTGGATTTATTAAAGATTAATTTTTCAAGGCCTATCCAAGGCGTGGATTTATTAAAGATTAATTTTTCAAGGCCTATCCAAGGCGTGGATTTATTAAAGATTAATTTTTCAAGGCCTATCCAAGGCGTGGATTTATTAAAGATTAATTTTTCAAGGCCTATCCAAGGCGTGGATTTATTAAAGATTAATTTTTCAAGGCCTATCCAAGGCGTGGATTTATTAAAGATTAATTTTTCAAGGCCTATCCAAGGCGTGGATTTATTAAAGATTAATTTTTCAAGGCCTATCCAAGGCGTGGATTTATTAAAGATTAATTTTTCAAGGCCTATCCAAGGCGTGGATTTATTAAAGATTAATTTTTCAAGGCCTATCCAAGGCGTGGATTTATTAAAGATTAATTTTTCAAGGCCTATCCAAGGCGTGGATTTATTAAAGATTAATTTTTCAAGGCCTATCCAAGGCGTGGATTTATTAAAGATTAATTTTTCAAGGCCTATCCAAGGCGTGGATTTATTAAAGATTAATTTTTCAAGGCCTATCCAAGGCGTGGATTTATTAAAGATTAATTTTTCAAGGCCTATCCAAGGCGTGGATTTATTAAGGAATATTTTTTCAAGGCCTATCCAAGGCGTGGATTTATTAAGGCCTATCCAAGGTGTGGATTTATTAATGCCTATCCAAGGTGTGGATTTATTAAGGAACATTTTTTCAAGGCCTTTCCAAGGTGTGGATTTATTAAGGCCTATCCAAGGCGTGGATTTATTAAGGAAAATTTTTTCAAGGCCTATCCAAGGCGTGGATTTATTAAAGATTAATTTTTCAAGGCCTATCCAAGGCGTGGATTTATTAAAGATTAATTTTTCAAGGCCTATCCAAGGTGTGGATTTATTAAAGATTAATTTTTCAAGGCCTATCCAAGGCGTGGATTTATTAAAGATTAATTTTTCAAGGCCTATCCAAGGCGTGGATTTATTAAAGATTAATTTTTCAAGGCCTATCCAAGGCGTGGATTTATTAAAGATTAATTTTTCAAGGCCTATCCAAGGCGTGGATTTATTAAAGATTTTTTCTCTGAGGCCTATCCAAGGTGTGGATTTATTAAAGAATTTTCTCTGAGGCCTATCCAAGGCGTGGATTTATTAAAGATTAATTTTTCAAGGCCTATCCAAGGCGTGGATTTATTAAAGATTAATTTTTCAAGGCCTATCCAAGGCGTGGATTTATTAAAGATTAATTTTTCAAGGCCTATCCAAGGCGTGGATTTATTAAAGATTAATTTTTCAAGGCCTATCCAAGGCGTGGATTTATTAAAGATTAATTTTTCAAGGTCCAATCAAGTTTCCAATCAAGAAAAACATACTTTGTAAAAGATAATAACGCAATAAACATCAGCTATTGAAACAATTCTTCTGGGGAACAGATAATTTATGTGTGAAAAAGAAACAAACAAAGCTATTTATTTTAATAAGGTTTTCCCATGAATTGTGGCTTATAACGGCACTTGTTTACCAAGAATACGACACAAAAAATCTCTTTTGGATTTGTTAGCTATTACAACAATCCAATGGTTAGTTGTTAAGGGATTTACAATTGTGAATGCTGAACAATAATAATATATTCTCCTTAAATACATACCAACAAAAAAATGTGAATAGGAATTCGCTGAATAATTGTGGATCCTTGGAGTACAATACATACCAACGCAAATTCACACACTCATGCTCACCTACACACATGTTTAATTCTTTTTGACAGTGAATGAGTGGCATTTTGTTTTTCTTTTTTTCGGTGGTTATTAAAAGCTTCTTACACACTTAACCAGCTTCAGAACATATTCGCAAAATACATATTTTATGAGCGAATACTGGGAAACTCTTAATTTTCATACACATGCCAATACAAAAGCATGTAAGAGTATAAATCTGTCTTTTTTGTTCGGTTCCCAGAAGTACATGAAGAAGCCTAGGAATAGGGAAAAATATGCTTTGTAATATAATATTAATTGAGGTTCTTTTCGAAAATGAAGATATATGCGAAACATGATACTGAATAATAAATTTCTTTTGGTTTTTAAGGATTCCGGCCTATGTTTTTGTTTTTGTTTCCGTTTGTTGTTGGCATTCATTAAAAATTAATATGCTATGTAATTTTAAAATGGTGGAGAAATGGAAAATGTATGATCGGAATTCAATCGAGGGAATTTGGTTAGCAGTTAATGGAAAGGAATTTAAAATTTGAAATTAAAAACCAGTAAGGAAAACAGTAAAGTCGGACGGGACCGACTATATGATACCCTTCACAGCTACAATATCCTGTAGATAGAACCATTTGTTTTTTTTTCTCAATAGCATTCGCTATGCAAAAATTTTACTCAATCAGACAAATATTGGGAGCTTGGTGTATCATTCACAAAAAATCGGACGAAACTATATATAGGATCTATATCTAAATCTGAACCGATTTTAACAAAACTTCTTAGACATCAGTCGGGATCTAATGCAATACTCCGTGCAAAATTTTGTTCCAATCGGACAAATATTGGGAGCTTGGTATATCATTCACAACAAATCGGACGAAACTATATATAGGAGCTATAGCTAAATATGAACCGATTAAAAAAAAAACTTAGCAGACATCTGTCGGGATCTAATGCAATACTCTGTGCAAAATTTTGTTCCAATCGGACAAATATTGGGAGCCTAGTATATCATTCTCAAAAAATCGGACGAAACAATATATATGAGCTATATATAAATCTGAACCGATTAAAAAAAACATAGCAGACATCAGTCGGGATCTAATGCAATACTCTGTGCAAAATTTTGTTCCAATCGGACAAATATTAGGAGCTCGGTGTATCATTCACAAAAAATCGGACGAAACTATATATGGAAGCTATATCTAAATCTGAACCGATTTTAACAAAACTTCGCAGACATCAGTCGGGATCTAATGCAATACTCTGTGCAAAAATTTGTCTCAATCGGACAAATATTGGAAGTTTGGTGCATCATTAACATCAAATCGGACGACTATATATATGAGAGCTATATCTAAATCTAAAACGATTTTAACGAAACTTAGCACACATCATTCTAAGCTTAATTCAGTACGCTGTCCCAAATTTCGTGCAAATCGGAAGATATATAGGGACTTTAGTGCCTATATCGAACGAAAATATATATATGAGCTATATTTAAATTTGAACCGATTTTCTCCAATTTTAATAGGATTTGTCCTTGGGCCAAATAAGTGAACTGTGCCAAATTTCATCCAAATCGGATCATAAATGCGACCTGTACTTTGTTAACAAAAATACATTGATGGGCGGATGGGCGGACGGACAGACGGACATGCGTAAATCGACTCAGAAAGTGATTATATGCATATTCTCAAAAGGAACCATGGGTCTATATCGATTCCTTTTGCCTGTTACAAACATGTGTACAAAGACATAATACCCTGTACCACAGTGTGGAGGTAACTTCAAAAAATATTTTTTTAAAAAATCCAAGACTATTGAGGTACCTTAATTTTTTCAAATCCAAGCCTATTGAGGTACCTTCAAAAAAATATATTTTTTTTTAAATCCAAGCCTATTGAGGTACCATCAAAAATATATTTTTTTTCAAATCCAAGCCTATTGAGGTACCTTCAAAAATATTTTTTTAAAAATCCACGCCTATTGAAGTACCTTAAAAAAATATTTTTTTTTTAAAATCCACGCCTATTGAAGTACCTTCGAAAAATATTTTTTTAAAAATCCACACCTATTGAAGTAACTTCAAAAAATATTTTTTTAAAAATCCACGCCTATTGAAGTACCTTCAAAAAATATTTTTTTAAAAATCCACGCCTAATGAAGTACCTTTAAAAAATATTTTTTTTAAATCCACGCCTATTGAAGTACCTTTAAAAAATATTTTTTTAAAAGATCCGCGCCTGTGAAAAAAATCAAAAAATATTTTTTAAAAATCCACCGCCTATGAAAAAAATTCAAAAAATATTTTTTTAAAAATCTACGCCTTTGAAAAAATTCAAAAAATATTTTTTTAAAAATCCACCGCCTATGAAAAAAATTCAAAAAATATTTTTTTAAAAATCCACACCTATTGAAGTGCCTTCAAAAAATATTTTTTTAAAGATCCACGCCTATTGAAGTACCTTCAAAACATATTTTTTTAAAAATCCACGCCTATTGAAGTACCTTAAAAAAATATTTTTTTAAAACTCCACGCCTCTTAGAGTACCTCCAAAAATATTTTTTTCCTTGGATACCAATGCATTATGTATCTACGTATGTGAGTCACATACAATGCTAAAAATTCACAATTACTTGTATATTCCCATGACAACTGGAAAAGCAAGTAGGCATTTCGATGCATACAATTTTAAAGATTATTTGAATTCAGCAACGTCAGCAAATAAAAATAAAATGTCGAAATCCGTAACATTTTTAATAAATTCTTTGTGTAGACATATTTTCCCAGAAGATGAGTTTATAGCCAATGTGGGAAATGTTTGTCAAATTTTCAGACGTCAGAATTTGACTGGCAATTTTGGGAATTTATTTTCTTTGGCATATGATTATGTTGAACATACAGAGTGGTTGGGATTTATATTCTTAATGAAAAAAAAATTATTTTAATTCACAACATTTAAAATTTTCTCAAAATCGGCCTAAATTCATTCATTAAATTTATGGTTTAAGGAAAGCATCCCTTTTCCTTTACCCCTTAGAAAATTGTGTCCTTCATACATATGCCCATAGAATAATTAAAACATTAACAACACTCATTTGAACTCCTATATCCTCACGAACACATATGCACACATCTGACAGTAAACGGTCCATAAAAATTATGGAATTACCAAATAAACAAAATTATCATAATAATTTGTTGATTTAATTATGATAATAGCCACCGAAAAAAAACACAACACACAAATATAATTAATTAAAATGAATGGCTTTCCTGGAACGATAAAAGAAAATCTGTGATAATAAAATTAATGAGAAGAAGCAATGGACCCATACCAAAACCCAGATTTATTAAAAAAAAATATTTTTTCAAGGACCTATACAAGTCGTGGATTTATTAAAGAAGACTTTTTCAAGGCCTAACCAAGGCGTGGATTTATTAAAGAAGACTTTTCTCAAGGCCTAACCAAGGCGTGTATTTATCAAGGGCCAACTGAGGCGTGGATTTATTAAAGAATATTTTTCAAGGGCCAACTGAGGCGTGGATTTATTAAAGAATATTTTTCAAGGGCCAACTGAGGCGTGGATTTATTAAAGAATATTTTTCAAGGGCCAACTGAGGCGTGGATTTATTAAAGAATATTTTTCAAGGGCCAACTGAGGCGTGGATTTATTAAAGAATATTTTTCAAGGGCCAACTGAGGCGTGGATTTATTAAAGAATATTTTTCAAGGGCCAACTGAGGCGTGGATTTATTAAAGAATAATTTTCAAGGGCCAACTGAGGCGTGGATTTATTAAAGAATATTTTTCAAGGGCCAACTGAGGCGTGGATTTATTAACGAATATTTTTCAAGGGCCAACTGAGGCGTGGATTTATTAAAGAATATTTTTCAAGGGCCAACTGAGGCGTGGATTTATTAAAGAATATTTTTCAAGGGCCAACTGAGGCGTGGATTTATTAAAGAATATTTTTCAAGGGCCAACTGAGGCGTGGATTTATTAACGAATATTTTTCAAGGGCCAACTGAGGCGTGGATTTATTAACGATCCGTCCGTCCGTCCATTATGATTTGTAAACACGATACAGGCCACAGTTATGGACCAATCTTCACGAAATTTTGTATGTAGGATTGGTTCTGGCCAATGAAGACCTCTATCGTTTTTAGTAAAGATCGGTAAATATTTACGGGATGAAATGGACCAAATACATAATTATTGTCGTTTTTTTCTGGTCGCTCCAGAGGCCGCAAGTATGGTCCGAATATAGCGAACATTTTACAAGGAGAAGGGTATCGGGCCAAATAATAAGCATGCCGGTTTTCATAACGATCGGTCAATAATTACAAAATGTGTATTCTATAGGGTATATATTTGCTCCTGAAAGACATAGACCTGATAAGTTGATAGGATATCTAAGAGGAGTGGTTGTTGACCTTTAAATTGATACCAATTATATTATCGTATGTGCTCGGACGTGGGAGTTATACGTAATTATTTACAGGTGGCTATTAGTTAGTAGCCCATAAGCACACTAGAGGGCGAAAATGAAGCGCTAATCGCTTCGAAATTTTTCATGGTCAAGGACAACGCCTATAATGTTCGGTGATGATAAGATAATAACTTTGCGATGAAGTGGACCGAAAACTTAATTTTTATACCAATCACCACACTGTGATAGAGGGTATTATGTCTTTGTGCCGATGTTTGTAACAGGCAAAAGGTAACGAGATAGACACATGGTTCCTTTTGAGAATATGCATAGTATCACCTTCTGAGTCGATTTACCCATGTCCGTCTGTCCGTCCATGTGTTTTTGTGAACAAAATACAGGTCGCATTTATGATCCGATTTGGATGAAATTTGGCATAGGTCACTTACTTGGCCCAAGGACGAACCCTATTGAAATTGGGAAAAATCGGTTGAGATTTAGATATAGCTCCCATATATATTTTCGTCCGATTTAAGGTAAATGGTGTACCAAAGTCCCTGGATATCGCTCGATTTGCACGAAATTTGGCATAGCGTAATGAATTAGGTATGGAATGATGTGTGTCAAGTTTCCTGAAAATCGGTTCAGATTTAGATATAGCTCCCATATATATTTTCGTCCGATTTACGGCAAATGGTGTGCCAAAGTCCCTATATATCTGTCGATTGGCATTGCGCAATGAATTAGGTTTAGAATGATGTATGTTAAGTTTCCTGCAAAATCGGTTCAGATTTAAATATAGCTCCCATATATAGTTTCGTCCGATTTTATGCGAATGATGCACCAAACTCCCAATTTATGTCCGATTGAGACGAAATTTTGCACAGAGCACTGAATTAGATCCAGATTGATGTCTGCAAAATTTTGTTAAAATCGGATCAGATTTAAATATAGCCCCATATATAGTTTCGTCCGATTTTTTGTGAATGATGCACCAGACTCCCAATATTTATCCGATTGGGACAACATTTTGCACAGCGCATTGAATCAAGTACATACTTATGTATGCGAAGTTTTGTTGAAATCGGTTCATATTTAGATATAGCTCCCATATATAGTTTCGTCCGATTTTTTGTGAATTATGCACCAAACTCCCAATATTTGTCCGATTGAGACAAAATTTTGCACAGCGTACTGAATTAGGGCTAGACTGATGTCTGCGAAGTTTTGTTGAAATCGGTTCATATTTAGATATATCTTCCATATATAGTTTCGTCCGATTTTATATGAATGATGCACCAAT
>NW_026889216.1:0-12651 GCF_032173495.1 Musca vetustissima
TAACCCTACCAAACAGTTATGCGATTATTATTGAGGGACTTCTAAATGTTATCTCCTGGGTGTTTCGAGCTCTAGAAGCGGCAATTTTGTGACCTAACGACCTAATTATCGACTATTTCTTCGGATAAATTTGGAAAACCACGACATATTGGCTGAAACCAATGTCTTTTCGGCCGCCAAAAACCCCTGAATTTACGGGTCATCCATCGTGCAGCCAATGACTTATTTTTCCAGCACATTAGGAAACATTTGAGGGGAACAGTATAGACGGACGGAGCCGACCAACTACCATTGAATTCTGAATTTCTGTGTATCTATATTCCGAGCCAGGCAATATTTTGAAATATTTGCAACCCTCATGATCGAATTGATTTGAGGTGCTGTTCACCGATTTGAGGCCAACAACACCTCTTACCTGGTATCCCTGGCATCTTTTCCGAATTATGTTTACCCGGTGTGAACATTTACGCCGTAGAACGGAAATTTTGTAATTTTTCAACCGAAAGTCTTGTTCAATTTGACCCGTTGCATATTGACCGATCTCTATTAAAACAGCCAACAGCTAGGGCAGATATCCCTCCCCCGTTTATTTTTTTCTGTCCGGCTTCTAATAGTGGCATCTAGAGCGATTAGAAATCGGAATTCAATAAATATGTTATTTAAAAATTTTTTGAAATCCGGGAAAATTAAATTCATTATGAAAATGTCGATGAAATCGGATAAATTATAGAAGTAGAACGGCATCTTAGCAGTCGTAACATCACCCAGGACCATAAAACTGTTTTAAACCCTTTACAAAAAGCTGGATTCAAAAAGAAACTCGGTGCCAAACTAATTAACAGAAAAATAGGATGGATCGAATTTCCATCTGCGAAGCCTTGACCAAACGGAATGTGATAAACCCATTTCTTAAACGGATGGTGACTGGAGATGAGAAATGGATCACATACGGTATTTGGATCTTTTTAAGATAGCAATTGACCAGAAACGGCCAGAATTGTCAACGTGTTCCACCAGGACAACGCAAAGCCAACACATATACAGTGACTCGCCAGAAGCTTCGGGAGCTTGGTTGGGAAGTATTAATGCATCCGTCATTCAGTCTGGACTTGGCACCAAGCGATTATTTCTCTAATGCAAAATTTCTCTAATGATAAAAAATTGGTATATAGTAGTCGATTGTGAAAATCGACTAGAGGTTTTTCAAATGGAGATCAGGACTTTAAAATGGCAACAAATCATACAACAAAACGGTGCATGTTTGGCCCAAATCTGACATTCCGAAGCATGATGAAATTATTTTATTTTTGAGTGGTCCAAAGTTTTGTGAATCCAATTCCGTTACTATTTTATGGAAATATGTGCCTTCAAAAATTTACTTTTATGCCTCAGAAACCTGTCATTAGGTCTATATTGTATTTTATGTCCTAAATATTAGTTGATCATCATCGAAAATGACAGTCGTCATCCTTGACCATAATCGGAACTTCATGTAAAATTTCCAAGTGATTAACACGCCGATTCCGATCTCTAGTCTTGTAATAATACACAATATCAGAATAGGTAGACCCTTGTCTATATTTATGAAATTGGTGTGATTTTTCACACAAAAGTCTTGATCCATTTGACCCGATAAATATTGACGGATTAACATGAAAAGAGCTAAATGTTTTTCTTGGTCAGACCCCTTCTCCGTGTAAAATTTTGTGATATTCGGTCCATAACTACTTCTAACCTAGAAAAGAACAAAACATTTTTTTGGTCCATCTCATCCCCTAAATATTAATGATTTAAACAATTCCTGGTCAGAACTGGGGTGTCTAGGATCAATATTTCCCGGCGTTACACACTTTTGGGACCACACAAACTTGTTATATCCATACAAAATAGTTGTGTAGGGGATAAAAAATTTCTGTTCAGCGATTTTAGTCACTATAAGATGCTGCTGATGCATTTAAAAGTCAATTTTTGAGAAATATATGTCGGATGAGAAAAGGCTTAGACAGTGGGTTTTAGTGTAAGAAAATTTTTATAAATCATATTGCAGGATTTAAAAAGCAATAGAACCGTTTTTTATCGGAGCCATCGTACACAGTTGTCCATGTTCATAAAATATATAGACCACATTCAACGTATTGAAGAAGGTGGTGCATAGAAGACCCAGTTGCGGTATTCTTAGTAGGTAATGCCTAGAATATCTATTAAAAATCTTAATTTTATAGAAGATTAGAAAGCAGTCTCTATGTAAGCTACCTTTCTTTTTGACACTTTAAACATAGTGTAGCTAATAAATCTCTTCAGTTCCCTCGATAGAAAAAATAAATTGTATTTTAAACAAATCAATGAATACGTCACTCACTGGCTCACTCACGCGTTTACTTACGTGGCGATGGCGTAGTTTCAAATATTGAAATTTCATTCATTTATTCCATCATTCCCCATCATGCAAGTGATTTCATTGTCATACTTGCTTCCTGCAAACACCCAGGCAGCCAGACAGCCCGACCGTCAGCCACTTACTCAAATTACTTCGTTTATTCATCTTACGCATTTTTCTTCTTTGACGTGGGAACCTTTCTTGGCATATTTAAAATCATTTGCATTTCGTGGCAAGCAAGCAGGTTGGTTGGTTGGCTGGCAGACAGCCCCATACGCCTCCATCTTCTATGAATGAGTGAATGGATACGTGAATGAATGTCAGATATTAGATGAATGTTTGCTTGGCTCAATTGAATATTCGATGTGGTGTGTGGCTGCTGGGGGAAAGTTTTCGAGGTGTCAGGTGTAAAGTGGTCTAACGAAATTAACATAAAAACGTATACTTTTCAATTCCATTCCAAAAAGTGTTTCAAATGTCTGCCTTGTGTCCGCTTTGAATTTTTATTCAATTCAGTTCATTTTATATATATTTTCGTTCATTTGTGTTTCTTTTTCTCATTTAATTTGATTTCGCGGTTTGGCACCAGCAAGTGAATAACACGATAAGTAATGGTCTTAAGGCGTGTCTCAATTCGCCACGAATGATAAATCTTTGTCTGTCAGGAGGATTTTATCGCAGGCGTAATTCTAAGTTTTGCCATGGGTAGTTTGTAAATTTAGGCAATATTGGCATTTTCCCAGCAAAATATTTGTTATACAAAGGAAAAAAACTAGGAAGTGTTTTCCTTGTTTTCCTCACTTTCTACGTTTCTAGTGTTTCTCCAAAACATTTTATCTTCGACCATTTTGTACTCAATCGTTCTGCTTCCTTTCCATTTGATTTATGTATTAACACATTTATTTTTTCATTTATTTGCAGATTCTCAAAATAAAAGTTACTTCGCAAACTCTTAAAAGGTAAGTTATTTTGTGTAAAAGGTAAACATTGTAACGACCGTTTTATCAACATTTGTATTTGTATCCTTCGTTTTCGAAGACGTTATCATATTTTTTTAATGGATAGTGTGAAAATGTTACAAAGAAAAATGTACTAAATAAAAAGGGAATTGTAATGTTGGGTGTTAATGAAAATGAAAAATACCCGTAGCAGACCATTAAAATAACTTTCTGCACAATTTATTATGATTGAAGTTTTATTTTGAAATGAATCAAGATATTTGCTTATTATTTATGATTTATGGTGATTTCTTGGATTATTTATATATATAAAAATGAATTGCTGTTCGTTAGTCTCGCTAAAACTCGAGAACGGCTATCCGTTCAGCCGTTCTTCTCTTCTTCTTATCGAAGGTTTAAAAGTCAAAAACCCCGAAAAAGTTGCAAAAATTATTTTGCAACATATTTGCATTTTCACTAATTTAGTATCGAGCTATTTGGATTGCACCACATCGTAGTTGTTATTTTTAGATATTTTTGGCGAAAATCGGTATCGTATTATTCCCTTAAGCCTACATTTGTCATTTATTGAAAATTTTCAAAATATTTATTTTTTTCAATTGGATTGACATTGTATTGAAACATTTTTGGGAGACTACAACAAATAATTGAGAAGTATATAATTGAATGTACACGCGATCATTGTATGTGCATGTTTTCTATAGAATGCATGTACATTTTAGGACTAATGCAAAGATGGAAAATCAGAAGACATTCTGAATCGAGTTCGTGTCCATTCAGGATATGAATGATTCTAAGATCCATGCCCTATATTAATTTGTTTGAAAATAATAATAATATGAACATGTGTTGCTATGCCACGTGAAATATCAAATCAGGTGGTTATAAGCCTAATCGTTTTTCAATATATTTGAACTTATAAACAGAACACCCCTCATATATCCGATACCAAAAATGTGCAAAAATCTTTCATTGAGCTCAGCTGGAAAGAGAACAACTAATTAATTGTTGGTATGAAGATTTGACACCACATGAGAAAATATGGGGGATACCATTATATGGGTGCTACCCGGATCGATTTTGTACTCACTGATCATCTAAAATAAAAATTGCAGCCAATTTTGTTCTAACACGTGACAAAACCCCCCAAAATACAGAAGAGTGAACTGATATTGACAAAATTTAGTAGGATTCAAGCTACCAAATAAAACAACAAATTACAGCTGATTAGATTGAAAAACGTGTCCAAATCCTCAAAGGATCGTATTATGTGCCCAAGATCTTCAAAATATCGAATGTTTAGGGCTACCATTATATAGGCGGTACCCCGATACAAGTGCCAATATTGATAATATTTGGTATGTACACTTTCTGCTCAAGTACAAGCAATTCTGTGGAAAAAATCGTTACAATTTCTCATACTGCGAGGTACCGTTATATGGGGATACCCTAAATAGCGAACTAATATTGAACATTTTCAATACCAAATATCGTAGGATAGGAGCAATGTATGTGCAAATTTCAGAGCGCTATCTAAAATTGTGGAGTGTAGCTTAATATTGGGCTATCTTGAATTATATTTGTGACTTATACATCAACAATAATGATATGCAAGGCAACGTTTGTCGGGCCCGCTAGTTTATGTTATAAAAATAGTTGTGAAATACATGAATTTCTTTCATTGAATCAACATAGTGTACACGCCCTAAGCGAGTATGTATATTAATAATTCTGAATTACACATTCGCCGTAGGTAAAATTTTTGAATTATGGCGTAATGAATATTTTTGTTGGTAACTATTTCTGCAATTTCGAGATGACATGTCTTCAGTCAAATCGAATAAGGAATAATTTCGATTTAGTAGATTAAATATCACAAGACGATATTTGTTCACCTTCAAATATTTCACAAAAATAGATAGTGTCCTAAAAGTCAAGAAGTCGATGTTCGTATCTTTCCTTCGTCTTTTTCCATATTTATCTGATAATTTAGACATTTTTTAATAAGAAAATTTCTGATTGCATTAAAAAGAAAACATGTCGAAAAAAAGATTTCGTTAGATTTATTGTGTAAATGTGTCTTAATCTTAATAAAATTAAAGAAATATATAGTAAATGTTAAACGTTAAGAAGTATTTTAAAGCGTTTGGAACTGTTAAATACAAAGCATGAATATGTTTGTAACATACTTAAGGAAATAAGTTAGGAACATGGTTCCTTTTGGGAATATTCATAGAATCACTTTCCGATTCGATTTATGCATGTACGTCTGTCTGACAATTTTAAAATGGGCAGGTCACATTAATAATCCGAATGTCATAACATTGGCGCAACTCATTTATTTGTCCAAAGGATGAACCCTGTGGAAATTGGTTCCCATATATAGCATCTTCCAATTTTAAGTAAATGATGCGCCAAGGACCCAAAATTAGGCCGATATACACAAAATTGTGCACACCGCCCTGATGTTAGTATAGCCTAACGTGTGGCAAGTTTCGTTCAAATCCGTTCAAATTTAGTTAAAGCTTCCATTAATATTTTCGTCCGATTTTAAGTAAATGATGTACCAAACTCCTCAGGTTTGTAAAATTGACACGACATTTTACACAACGTACAAAAATGAGCATAGAATGACGTAATTGCTTTTTGTAGAAATGCAGACATAGCCCATATTTTTGGCCGACTTCATATTTATTGGGACCATCTAATTTAAGTTATTGGTCCTTCGAAAATGCGACGTCTGTTAGAATGCATTTGGTGAATATACCCGAAGTGTTGAAGTGTCGGCCCGGTCCGACCTTAATACTTACAAAAAAAGAACGTCTGTTTTAAAGTTTTTGTTTTATAGGAAAGGTTTATGGATCTACGAACACAATATGGACTAGAGTTCCAATTTCTTGGTCATAATTAAAGCATTCGGTTTATGAAATTAATAAATATCATATATAAGGGCTTCGAGGACGCTGATTATGATTCTTCAAGAAGAACGCAAAAAATTAATAGGGTTGATCGAAAGGGCGGTATTTATTATACCCTTCACCACACTGCGGTACAGGGTATTATGTCTTTGTGCATATGTTTGTAACAGGCAAAAGGAAACGAGATAGACCCATGGTTCCTTTTGAGAATATGCATAGAGCCGATTTATGCATGTCCGTCTGTCCATGTTAAATTGTAATTGTAAAAGTACAGGTCGCAGTTATTATCCGAATTGGATGCAATTTGGCACAGCTCATCTATTTGGCCCAAGAACGAACCCTATTGAAATTGGGAAAAATCGGTTAAGATTTAGATGTAGCTCCCATATATATTTTCGTCCGATTTAATGTAAATGGTGCACCAAAGTACCTATATATATTTCGATTTGTACCAAATTTGGCATATCGTACTAAATTAAGTCTAGAGAGATGTGTGTAAAATTTCGTGAAAATCGCTTCAGATTTAGATATAGCTCCCATATATAGTTTCGTCCGATTTTCAGTAAATGGTGCACCAATGTCCCTATATATCTTTCGATTTGCACGAAATTTGGCACAGCATAATAAATTAGGTCTAGAATGATGTGTGTTTAGTTTCCTGAAAATCGGTTCAGATTTAGATATAGCTCCCATATATATTTTCGTCCGATTTTATGTATATGGTGCAGCAAAGTCCCTATATATCTTTCGATTTGCACGAAATTTGACACAGCGTCCTGAATTATATCAAGAACGATATGTGCTAAGTTTTAAGAAAATCGGTCCAAATTTAGATATAGCTCCCATATATATTATCGTCCGATTTTATGTAAATGGTGCACCAATGTCCCTATATATCATTCGATGTGCACGAAATTTGGTATAGCGTACTGAATGGAGTCTACAATAATGTGAGCAAAGTTTCGTGCAAATCGGTCCAGATTTAGATATAGCTCCCATATATATTATCGTCCGATTTTATGTAAGTGGTCCAAAGTCTGTATATATCCTTGGATTTGCACGAAATTTGGCATAGCGTACTGAATAAAGTCTAGAGTGATTTGTGTTAAGTTTCGGGAAAATCGGTTCAGATTTAGATATAGCTCCCATATATATTTTCGTCCGATTTTATGTAAATAGTGCATTAAAGTCCCTATATATCCTTCGATTTGCAATTGTGAGGATTCATATGTGCAATATACCCAATGTGGTGAAGGGTATCATATAGTCGGCCCAATCCGACTTTACTCTTTCCTTACTGTTTTTTTTTAAATTAATTAATCAAATTATTTTAGGCTACCCCAAACACTGGAGGCAAATTGATAATTTTTGGTAAGAATATGTTATACCCAATACGAGAAAGAAATTACAGCTAATTTGGTTGAATATGAGGCTAATAACTTCGAAGTTTATCATCACCATGCTATGTTAGTAAAAGCCAATTTTATTTTTATACCTTACTCACCTATGTTGTCAGGAATTTGTACAGCCACAACAGTAACACCGCGAAAGTATAATCATCGTCATATCTATACTAGCTGAATCGATCTAGACATGTGTGTTTTCGTCCAATATAATTTGTAAATACGATACAGGTCACAGTTTTGTATTCTGGGCTTACACTTAAATAAGTACAGGTGCTTACGTATTCAGATATTATTTATTAATTTATTAATAATTATTTATTAATTCATTACTACACTAGAGGGCGGAAATCACTTTGAAATTTTCCAAGAGGTTCCAGTTATGGTAAAGGACAACGCCCATGATTTTCGGTGATTATCAGATAATAATTTGGATGGAGTGGACCGAAAACTGGTAGGCAGAGTTTGGCCTTCCAGCAACTCTTTGGAATTTAGGGACAATTTCAATATAGATGAATGTTTGTAAAATCATAAAAAGGTCTGGCTTAATTTTTGCTACCTTACAGTCCCTAGCCTAGTGTTACCTAATAGAAAAAATACAAAAAGTTTTTTTAAGGGCTATGCAGACAACGGGAAATTAGTTAATTTATTATTTTAATTTGGTTTCTTTCCTATTTTTGTAGAATGAAAATTCAATAAAACTGCCACTATTACGAAATTAAACTACCCCAAGAAAACCAATTTGAATACGTAAATACGTGACATATTTATAGAAAAAAATAACAAAAACAAAACTGAAAGTGACCTTGAATAACTGAGAAACCACCACCACTTTATGTTACCCTTGACACATTATCATGTAAAGGAAAAGAAAAACAACAAAAACATAACTCCCTTAACATTTATAGTTTTATGCCCCAAAGGTATAATTTTCCATTATAACCCATTCTCCACATACATACACACGAACGTCTTTTGACAATGGTGGTGTTTGCTACATACCCAGTTAACAGTTGTATTAACCTTGAAGAGTTCAAATGTCCTCCTTTGAGAAGGAGGAGGAGGAGGAACTTAAACAACAAAAAAAAAAAACTCAGTACCCCATCACACACGCTACAACGCACATGGTGTTTCCCCATAGCTGACATTATTTATAATTTGTACCCGTCTTTGTCTGTATATATGTTAGTGTATGTACAGGGCAAAAGGCAACCCAAGAACAAAACCCACAAAAAGGACAACAAGTACATGCGCATACAACAACAAAGAACCTACACATATCGAGCATAAAATTGGTTATTACGCATTCAAACGTTTACCATTACCAAGGCAACAATGAAATACCAAAGCAAAGCAACCTCCCCATTTATGTGCTCGACTCGAAGAAAAACCACCCACCTTGTTAATTTGTGGATCGCGTGTGTTCTGTTCTGTTGCTGTTGCTCTTTTTCGTTTCCAGGAATAATGAAACCATTATGAAAACACCAAAAATATATACTAATAACTTTGTACCACAGAATATGCATCAATTATAATTATTAGAAACATTTCTATGTCAGTTGATGCGACAGCCGTTACAAACAGGTTGTTAATTTTGTAGAAGTGATGTTTAGGATTGGGGAGTTTGTCAGTTTAAAGCAGATGGGTGACTGCATAGCCAAAAGTTCAAATAGAAGAAAACCTGTTGTATTTTCCTACCGAATGAAAAACTCGAACCATTGGAAGTTGATGTTTTTTATACCCTTCACCACACTGTGGTACAGGGTATTATGTCTTTGTGCATATGTTTGTAACATGCAAAAATAATCGAGATAGACCCATGGTTCCTTTTGAGAATATGCATAGAATCACTTTCTGAGTCGATTTATGCATGTCCGTCCGTCCGTCTGTTGGTGTTAAATTGTAAACAAAGTACAGGTCGCATTTATAACCCGTCGATTGACACAACGTAGTGATGTGATATAAATTAGTCTCTGACAAGTTACAAGTATTTTTGTCCGAAGACGAAAACTATTTTTCCATCCGTCAAAATATGTTCCAAGTTGTTGGAATTGTTTTTGACCGGTTGAAGTGTGTTGACACCACGGTGCCAATATCGGCTAAGAACCATTTTTATATTCTTCACCACACTGTGGTACAGGGATTATGTCTTTGTGCACATGTTTGTAACAGGCAATAGGAATCGAGATAGACACATGGTTCCTTTTGAGAATATGCATAGAATCACTTTCTGAGTCAATGTATTTTTGTTAACAAAGTACAGGTCGCATTTATGATACGATTTGGATAAAATTTTGCAAATGTCACTTAATTGGCCCAGGGACGAACCCTATTGAAAGTGGAGAAAATCAGTTCAGATTTAGTTATAGCTCCCATATATACAGACATATGCAAAGTTTTGTCGAAATCGATTCAGATTTAGATATTGCTCCCATATATAGTTTCATCCGGCTTTGTGTAAATGGAGCACCATACTGCCAATATTGGTCCGATTGAAACATTATTTTGCACAGGGTACTGACGTATGAAAGTTTTATTGGAATCGGTTCAGATTTAGATATAGCTCCCATATATAGTTTCTTCCGATTTTATGTAAATGGAGCACCAAAGAGTCAAATTTAGGCCGATTCACACAAAACTTTGCACAGCGTACTGCAATAGGTCCAAATTTATGTATGCGAAGTATTGTTGGAATCGGTTCAGATTTAGATTTATATTTATAGTTTTGTCCGATTTAAGGTAAATGATGCACCAATCTGAAAATAATTGCCCGATTGGTACAAAATTTTGCACAGCGTACGAAATTTTGTCCAGTTTGACATCTGTCAGGTTTTGTTGAAATCGGTTCAGATTTAGATATATCTCCCATATATAGATTTGTCTGATTTTAGGTAAATGGTGCACCCAACTGAAAATATTTTTCCAAATGGAACACAATTTTGCACAGCGTACGGAATTTAGTCCACTTTGCCATCTGTCAGGTTTTGTTGAAATCGGTTCAGATTTAGATATAGCTCCCATATATAATTTCGTCCGATTTTATGTAAATGGTGTACCAAACTCCCAATATTGGTCTGATTTAGACAATATTTTGCACAGCATACTGAATTCAGTCCAGTTTGACATCTGTCAAACTTTTTTATTGAAATCGTTCCAGATTTAGATATAGCTCCCATATATATTTTCGTTCGATTTTTTTTCCAATTGAGACAAAATTTTGCACAGCACACAGATTCATATATATCTTCCATATAAACTTTTCGGGATTTCATACAAATATTACACCAACAATTCAAGTCTACACAAGTCTGCAATTATTTTATAGATTTCAGAATGGTATGTGTATGGTTTTTATTGGTTCAAATATCTATGTAGATCACATTTGTTTTCCACCCGATTCCATGTCAATGTTATGTGGCTTCTATAAACACATTATCATCTTTTGTATGTACCCAAAGTGGTCTTTTGAGTTTTCGTTTTCGTTTTCCTTTTTTTTTTTTTTTTGAAAATTTGCACGTTGATGCTTTGGTCCAATTTAAAAACCAGAAGTCAGAATAGACATTTCTATATATAGAGCTGGATTTTTGTCCGGTTGAATTTTTCATAGAGAAAACCATGAAACTCTGGAAATTGGTCTTAATTGCCAGAAATGTTACATGATGCTCACCAAATCTGGTATCCGACAAAGATATGCGGCACAGGAACTATATTTACTTTATATAACTAAATTTACTTCCAGTTGGCTTCTGAAAAAAGCGTCTAATATGCCTCCCCTACGAATGGTCAAAATTTTCAATGTTTATAAATCCAATAATAGGCTATGGAATTTCTGATTTGAACCAACTTTGCGCAACCCATTATCTCTACCAACCCTAAATCAAGTCCGCAGATGGGACCCATTGGCTTACTTCTTCTGGTACCTTCCCAACAATTGGTAAAAATTTGCAATATTTATAAATGCAATATAATGAGAATGGAATGTCCGATTGGAACCAATTTTTTCATAATCTATTATATTTACCAATCCTAGGCCTTCTATACATATAAGGCATTCTAAATGTCTTCTGAACATACAATATTTTCAACTTTATACCCTTATTATAGAAAATCTTCTATAAACAGAAGGCTTTTGTAGGTTTTCTACATTTAGAAGGCTTTACATCGGTATATTCTTATATAAATACCTTCTATAGTTTTTTTTTTTTTTTGGCAGAGCACCTACCATAGGCCTTCTGGATGTTTTCAAATATTCATAACAATAGAATTTGTGGTTCCTCTCAAACCATACCCTTATCTTCTTAACAAGTATATAATGTCATTAGAATCACTGTGGGGATTGATTTCTGATATTCAACAAAAACGAAAAAAAGAAACACTTTCATCTCATTTTCTATTTCCTATCACATTTCTAAAAATACCTACATATAAAAAATAACTTTCAATATTTGCTTTCTTAATTTCGATCACAAAGAACAACAACAACAACACAGATAGTGATTTTTCATTGAACTTGATGTGTGTGTGGGTGGCCACCACATGTGTCCTTATCACATCATAGAGTCAAGGAAATAAAATAAAAAAAAACCCTCTCCCTCTCGTAAATACTTTGTCAATGTGAATATTGTTGCCTTTCAGGGTTATGTAACACAAACAAACACGACAAAAAAGGAAAGGGAAGATAACAGATGAAAGGGAGTGTAAAATCTACGATTATTTCTATGTTTTTATATTCACTTTGGTTACTTTGGTATTTCATTTTTTATTTTTGTTCTAAGGAACTCAACATGTGTTATTTAACCAAAGACGAATCGACCGACCTACTACCGTCCGACCACACATGTTTGATAAGCTTTTAATGTTAAATTCGATACGTTTTCTTCTGTGTATATTACGTATGTAAATAGGACCATTTTTCGTATTGAAACCCCACACATACTTCTCCTCCTTTGGGAATGGATCAACATATGTGCCCGCCCTTGTTATGGGTTATTTTT
>NW_026889217.1:0-12595 GCF_032173495.1 Musca vetustissima
ATTAAGCCTAGAGAGATGTCTGCCAAGTTTCGAGAAAATCGGTCCAGATTTCTATATATCTCCCATATATAGTTTCGTTTGATTTCATGTAAATGGTGCCCCAAAGTCCCAATATATCTTTCGATTTGCACGAAATTTGGCATAACGTACTGAATTAAGCCTAGAGTGATGTCTGCCAAGTTTCGAGAAAATCGGTCCAGATTTAGATATAGCTCCCATATATAGTTTCGCCCAATTTCATGTAAATGGTGCACCAAAGTCGCTATATATCTTTCGATTTGCACGAAATTTGGCATAACGTACTGAATTAGGTCCAGAATGATGTGTGTTAAATTTCCTGAAAATCGGTTCAGGTTTAGATATAGCTCCCATACATATTTTCGTCCGATTTTAGGTAAATATTGCACCAAAGTCCCTATATATCGTTAGATGTGCACGAAATTTGGCATAGCGTACGGAATTAAGTCTAGAACGATGTGTGTAAAATTTCGTGAAAATCGGTTCAGATTTAGATATAGCTCCCATATATATTTTCGTCCGATTTTAGGTAAATAGTGCATCAATGTCCCTATATATCCTTCGATTTGCACGAAATTTGGGATAGCGTACTGAATTATGTCTGGAACGATGTGTGTTAAATTTCGTGAAAATAGGTTCAGATTTAGATATAGCTCCCATATATATTTTCGTCCGATTTTGGATTTATAAGTAAATTTGGATTTATAAGTAAATAAAGAACTCAAAATGTGGCCGAATGCAAAAACCATACTGAAATAAGTGTAACCTATATTTCGATATTTCGCATTAAATTTATTTACATTATTTTGTCCCATCGTAAGAAGCAACTCTATACCTGACCAAAATTTAGTATAGGTTGCAGAATGACATGTTTAATTTCATGTTAATGGTTCTTCAATAATGCGACGTCTGTTAGGATTCATCTGTTTAATATACCCACAGTGGTGAAGGGTATCATATAGTCGGCCCCGTCCGACTTTACTACTTTCCTTACTGGTTTTTTATTCACACTTTTCGATTATGTATTTGATTGCAAAACACTTAACACATTTTTATTGTTGTTGTTTGCGTTGTAGCAGAAAAAAATATTCATTTTGACGCCAACATATTTGTTGACTTACATTTCTGTTTCCAAATGCAGAACAAGAGAAGGAATGGAAGACAAATGGAAATATTGCAACTATTATTACAGGTATTCATGCACTTAACATCATTTTTTCCATTTCTAATGTTTTATGGTTTCATGCCAACGAGGGCAAATATGCATTTATGTTTTTTATTTAACCCTTAGAGGGGGGTACTGAAATTGAAAATTGAAGTCCTTTAAGAAACTTCTTGACAAAAAAAAAAATAATAATAATACTAAATAAATAAATAAAAATTGGCAGTAAGGGATTTCTATGAAAACAAAAATTATATATAATTGTATATGTCTATGGGTTAAAATATGCATTGTTAAAAGTTTTTATATACAGGATTAAATATTTCTGTAATGGAGATTATATTATTATGGTTGATTTTTTTAACTTGTGGCTTCCTTGTACATTTCAGTGACAATAAAAATATGCTATTGACCATGACCTCTTGCGGAGAGTATTGTTATTTTGTAAATATGTAACATACTTTTAATTCTCCGAATTAATAGAAAAATATGTAAAACATTATTTTCGTAGTACGATGTTATTATTTTTTCTTTAATAATAAATAATAATTGCTAGTAACACATCGGAACGGACTAAAAACAAGATATTGTTGGTGTATTTTAGAGATACAAGTCCCTGGTGAGTATATTTAGAACCCATATGGATCATAGGCCATGTTTTTGAATGTGATGATTCCAAAATAAATCTGTTTTATATTCATCTGGAATCCTGAATGCCTAATTATAAGCACTTCAGCACTTCACTTCAAATGTGCAAACCCCGCAATCTGAAATTACAGTAACTTGGTGGGAAAATATCGTTATAACCATCAAAATGCACTTTTTGCAAATTTTTAGCACTTTCTAGCATTTTTTAAACAAAATCTAGCATTTTTTATCAACCAAGTTTTGGCAACACTGAACAGTATCCTCTTAAGGTGGAGAGTAAAATAAATCAAATATTCCGTTCGCAATTCATCAAAATGTTTATATGGCATGGTTTGGAAGAACAACTATTAGAGTATTTTGATGGTCCTGGAACCTTTTTGGGGCCTAGCTTATACATAAATATCCAGTTTGATAGGTATTTTTAATAGCCACCTCATAATGAAGAACTGGATGGCAATTCCACTTTATTATTGTGTTGAGAGGACAATAGAACTCCGAATATTGAATATAGAGCTTCGATTTGCACGAAATTTTGCATAGTGTACTGAATTGAGTGTAGAATGATAAGTGGTGAGTTTCGTGAAAATCGGTTCAGATTTAGATGTAGCTTCTGTATATATTTTCGTCCGATTTTATATAATTGGTGTACGAAAGTCCCTATATACATTTCGATGTGAACGAAATTTGGCATAGTTACTAAATTGGGTCTAAAATAATGTCTGCTAAGCTTCGTTAAAATCGGTTCTGATTTAGCTTCCAAATATATTTTCGTCACATTTTAAGAAAATAGTGCACTTAAGAGTCCAATTTCAGCCTAATGAATGCCAAGTTTTATAGGAATTGATTCAGATTTAGATATAGCTCCCATATATATTTTCGTCCGATCTTCAATAACTGTTGCACCAAAGGGTCAAATTTAGGTCGATTGACACGAAATTTTGCACAACCTACTGAAGTTTGTATAGCCTAACGTGTACAAAGTTTTATTGAAATCGGTCCAGATTTAGATTTAGCTCCCATATATATTTTCGTCCGATATTCACGTGGTGATGTTAGGAATCGATTAAAATTTAGATATATCTCGATATACATTTTCGCCTGATTTTTAGGTGAATGGTGCAAAGTTTGTTTGATTGACACAACATTTTGCACAACGTATCAAAATGGGTTGGGTAAATTTGGATGTAATCAGTTCAGAATTAGCTACAATATATTTTTTCCGATTTTATATAAGTTTGTCTGATTGACACAACATTTTGAATGGAAATGGGCAAATATAACCGCTGGCAAGTTTGGATGAAAATGGTTCAAATTTAGATAAAGCTTCCATTCACATCTTCGTCCGATTTGCGACGAAAGTTTACACAAAGTATTCAATTGAGCCTAGAATATTGCGTTTTTAAAACATTGGTGCAGATGCAAATATTGTTCCCTTATATATTTTCGACTGACTAATTGTTAATTATGCATCGTAAAGTCTGTTACGATGCGTATTCTAAATATACCCAAAGCGGTAAAGGCTATCATATAGTCGGCCCCATCCGACTTTACTACTTTCCTTACTGGTTTTACTTATTTATGAGTTGACATTTTCAATGGGAAATGGTTTTTTTTTTGTTGACGATGATGTGATTAAAATGTGCGCATATAGAACATGCGTTTGTTTCATTTGTCGTGTCAATATCATATTAAGACTTTTTAATGCGAATTATACCAATAGTCTGTGATACACATAATTAATGGCTTCCAATTATGTTGTGTAACCTAATGATTTGTTTATTAAGGTGTGAATGAAAAAAATACTTCGAAACTCAAGACGAGAGTTGCGTTAGTTTACGATGTAACGTGAGATGGTGCAATAAGGAAATGAGGTAATGTTGCTATTTCGTTGACATATATTTGTTATGAATGCAAAAGTATTGTTAATTATTGTACATAAGAAGATGGGAGGGTTCTAAGCATTTGGTGTGTTACAAATATATCAGAATAGTAAAAAAAAAACAGTATGGAAAGTAGTAAAGTCGGACTGGGCCGACTATATGATACCCTTCACCACTTTGGGTATATTCTACATATGTATCCTAAAAGACGTTGCCTTTTCGAAGGTACATTGACATGAAATTGTACGAACTTAAATATGTGATCTTTATCTATATTGAAATTCGGCGCAAATCGAATGATTTTCAGGGACTTTGGTGTACTATTTACCTAAAATCGGGGAAACTATATATATATATATGCACCGATTTTCACGAAACTTAGAACACGTCATTCTAGACTTAATTTAGTACGCTATGCGAAAATTCGTGCAAATCTTATCTAATTTTCAGGGACTTTGATGGAAAATTTACCTAAAATCGGGCGGAACTATATATGGGAGCTATATATAAATCTGAACCGATTTGCATGAAACTTATCACACGTCATTCTACACTTAATTCAGTACGCTATGCCAAAATTCGGGAAAATCAAAAGATTTGCAGTGACTTTGGTGCACCGTTTATTTAAAATCGGACGAAACTATATATTTGAGATATATCTAAATCTGAACCGATTTGCACGAAATTTAACACACGTCATTCTACACTTAATTCAGTACGCTATGCCAAAATTCGTGCAAATCATATGATTTTCAGGGACTTTGGTGCACCATTTGCCTAAAGTCGTACGAAATTATATATGGGAGCTATATCTAAATCTGAACCGATTTTTCCGATATTTGGCACACACGGACAGACGGACATGCATAAATCGACTCAGAATGTGATTCTATGCATGTTCTCAAAAGGCACAAAAACATAATATAACCAGTGAGCGGAACAGTATAGTCGGACTGAGCCCACCATATGATACCCTACACAAATTTCACGAAACTATAACTTTCTGTGGTTCTATATTCTGAGCTTGGGCAATACTTCGCGATTTTTGCACACTCTTAACCGACTATAGATCAACAAATATTACAAATATTCAGTACAGCCCTTCTAATCACTTGTCCAGTTTCCCTTCACAGTGGATTGTGTTGTGATGTTCGGCTTTCAATTTTGACCTATAGATCGACTCGAAAAAAAATAAGTTTTCGATCAACTTCATCCCAAACTGATTATCTGATCGTCACCGAAAATTATAGGCGTTGTCAGTGACCATAACTTGAACCTCATGGAAAATTTCAAAGCGACCTCTAGTGTGGTAATGGGTTACTAAATAATATATGAATACGTAAGCACCTGTAAATATTTATGTGTAAGTCCCGCATCTGAGTACATAGACAATATAATTGGTATGCATTTAACGGTCAATCACTGCTCTTGAACATACTATTAACTTCTCGGGTCTAGGACCTTCAGGTGCAAAAATATACCCCATAGAATACATTTTTTTTAATTTTTCAGGGTTCATTTGACCCGCTTAATATTGGCCGATCTAATCAAAACAGGCATACTTATTCTTTGGCCCGATCCTCTTCTCCGTGCAAAAATTCGTGGTGTTTGGGTCATAATTGCGGCCTCTGGAGCGACCAGAAAACCGACAAAAATAAAGCTTTAGGTCCATTTCATCCCGTAAATATTAACCGATCTTTTCCAAAAAAGTGGTCTTCATTGGCCAGAACCCATCCTACATGCAAAATTTCGTGAAGATTGGTCCATAAATGTGGCCTGTATCGTGTTTACAAATTATAATGGACAGACGGACGGACACACATGTCTAGATCGTCTCAGCTAGTCGAAATATGACGATCGGTATACTTAAATTTGGGTCTAGGACCATTATTTCGCGGCGTTACAAACTTTTGGGGCTGCACAAAGCTATAATACCCTGACAACATTGTTGTGTAGGCTATAAAAATTCTTACACACCTTAAATGTAGTGTGGTCCCCTTGGAACATGTCACTTTAAGCATTTTTATGAATGTTATAAACCACTTTTACTTTAAAAAAAAAATAAAATCTGCAAAAATTCATTCCTGTATAGAAGACTGAATCTCCTAATATCATTAACAAATTTACCTTTTATTTATAAGCAATAAAAATAAATCAATTTTACTTTTCGTATGTAGATTATGTCGAAACAACACCTGTCCAAGGTGTGTTAATAAATCATTCGTACTACTTAATATTAATTTGCTAAGCAGGGCATATTTCTGGGTCTTAATATATGAAATTTTGTGCGCAGATAAAAATGTTACAATATGTGTGTAACCTTAACACAATCAACTATATACATGACAACATTCACAAGAATATACGTGTATATGAATTTATGTCGGTGCCCTATAGGTATCCCCTGTGGCCTAACTCAACACATAGTGGCCAGGCATTTCATTCGCCCCCCATCGTCCTTTCATTGTTAACCAGAAGATATGACTTAAGAAATAAAAATAAAAAAACAAACAGCTTCAACTAGCTTGGTTGGCTGGTTGGTCTGACCCACCGACCGACCATCCGACTGTTTGCTGTTTCGTGTTGTAAGAAATGCAAAACGAAATTTAATCTTCACTGTCTGCCATGCTGTTACATCTGACATTAACACTAATGTTGAGACCTTAAGGGCCAACAAAGAAATTCCAGAAACAAAAAATCAACAACAACAAAAAAGATAATTAAAATATTTTTTCCAGTATTCTTTTATTTAACATTTAAGTGATTTTAGCTATTTTCTACAAAATGAATGAACGAAGGAACATTAAAGTAGACACACAAGAGAAGACATTGGATGTAAGTATGGAGAAAAGGCACTATGGTCAGCATGCTGGAGTATTTAATGCCCTGTGAAATAGTAGATATTAAATTAGTTTGTCAAGCAGTAAAGAGATTTGGTTCTTTAGATTTGGGGAATTAAAACAAAATTGCAGAATTTTACATGGAGAAATAATTAAAAAGTCGACGGATTTGTGATATTTTAAGAATTAGTATATTCCACATGATTTATGAAAGTTAAGTCGATTATCGTGCAGGCATTTAGGAAAACGCCAAATTCGGTCGGGCCGTCTATATGATAATCTTAATTCCTAATTCATCAGTATGTTTTGTGGACCTTGGACATGAAATCGAATGAAGTTAAATATGTTATATATACTATATATGAACCACTAAAATATCATATTCATCGGACAGACTTAGGTATATCGGTATACCTATTATATGAAACCGGACAAAATTATATTCAAGCAATACGAGAACCTGGGGCAGGGACTTTAACTTAACAAAAATTAAACGATACATTTGCATGTGGGCTCCTTTAATATTATCATTGAATAATTTCTAGAAATAAGTTATTTATTTATCAGGAATCCAATAGACCTAATTATAGCAACGTCGATGAAAAACGTTGGTTAAAAGCTTAATGACACCCACGATGGAGCGGGAAATATATGTCGAAGTTATACCAAAACCTATATAGAAATATTTCCGCAAAAATGTTTTTTACCCTCCAATATACCGAAATGCTAAGAAACAGTCACAAAAAAGGGAAAAGGCTGTCAAAACCTTGAAAATACATGTTTGGTAGGCAGATTTTCTACTCAATGAGAATCCAAACTCTAAAACAATTAAAAACGATGTTAAGTTCGGCTAGGCTGAACGTTTTGTACCCTCCAACATGGCAATGACATTCGAATACATAGAATTAATAGGAGCTCCTAAGAGAAAACACATATTATGATAGGGCCGAGAAGATACCGTCATATTAGGCTATACCAAAACGGGGATCGATATTGATAATTTTTAAAAGGGAGATTTGACAGCCAATGGTTGGAATTCCCAAAATGTATTTTTGTAAACAAAGATTCATATATTTGTCCCTAGGACGAACCCTATTGAAAATGTGAAAATCGGTTCAGATTTAAAATCGTCCCATATTATTGAGCAGCATAGTCCCTATATTTCTTTCGATTTGCACGAAATTTGGATTAGCGTACTGAATTGGATCTAAAATGATGTGTGCTAAGTTTCGTGAAAATCGGTTCAAATTTAGATATAGCTCCCATATCTATTTTCGTCCGATTTAATGTAAATGGTGCAGCAAAGACTCTATATATCCTTTGATTTGCACGTAATTTGGCATAGCGTGCTTAATTAAGTCTATAATGATATGTGCAAAGATTCGTGAAAATTGGTGCAGATTTAGATATAGCTCTCATTTATATTTGCGTCCGATTTTATGTAAATGGTGCACGAAAGTCCTTATATATCTTTTGATGTACACGAAATTTGGCATAGCGAACTAATTAGAGCGTAAAACGATATGTGTTAAATTTAGTGAAAATGGGTTTAGATTGAGATATAGGTCCCATATATATTTTCGTCCGATTTTAGGTAAATAGTGCACCAAAGTCATTTTTTTATCCTTCGATTTGCACGAAATTTGGCATAACCTACTGAATTAAGTCTAGAACTATGTGTGTTAAATTTACTGAAAATCGGTTTAGATTTAGATATAGCTCCCATATATATTTTCGTCCGATTTTAGGCAAATAGTGAGCAAAATCCCTTTATATCCTTCGATTTGCACGAAATTTGGCATAGCGTACTGAATTGATTTTAGAATGATGAATGCTGAGTTTCGTGAAAATTGGTTCAGATTTAGATATAGCTCCCATATATATTTTCGTCCGATTTTATGTAAATGGTCACCAGAGTCCCAATATATCATTCGATTTGCACGAAATTTGGCATAGCGTAATGAGTTGAGTGTAGAGTTATGTGTGGTAAGTTTAGGGAAAATCGGTTCAGATTTGGGTATATCTCCAACATATACATAAGTATTCGTCCGATTTTACATAAATGGTGCACCAAACTCCTAATGTTTGTTCGATTAACACGTAATTTTGAACAACGTATGAAATTGAGATTTGAATGACATTATTGCGTTTTTTTTAAATTGGTGCAGATGCAGCAATAGCTTCCATATGTATTTCGAACGGGTGCCTGATTGAAATTAAATTTTTAATAGTGCGACGTACCGAATAGTGTGTATGAATTTTGCTATAAATCCTTTTCCATAAATTTGTCCCATGTTACGCAGACTACTCTAAATCTACCCGAATGAAATTAAATCTATCAAAGGTTGCAAAAAGACATGAACATGATCCTTCGAGGGAACAGTGACAGGCAATTGTAAGGATACATACATACAATAGACCCAAAGTGGTGAAGGGTATCATATAGTCTGCCCAGTCCGACTTTACTACTTTCGTTACTGGTTTTAAGTCGATTTATGCATGTCCGTCCATCTGTCCATATTAAATGGTAAACAATGTACAGGTCGTATTTTTGATTCGAATTGAAAGAAATTTGGTACAGCTTTTTTATTTGGCCTATCCTATTGAAATTGGGAAAAATCAGTCCAGATTTATATAAAGCTCGCATATATATTTTCGCCCGATTTCAGGTAAATGGTGCACCAAAGTACTTATATATCTTTCTATTTGCACGAACCATGTGTGTTATATTTTGTGAAAAACAGTTCACAGTTAGATATAGCTCCCATATATTTTTGTCCGATTTTAGGTAAGTAGTGCACCAAAGTCCCTTTATATTGTACGGACTATGAATATTGAATTGAGTCTAGAATGTGTAGGAAGTCTGATGTTGAATTTTACCATAATTTACCTTAATGGCTTCACTGTGCAAACTACTCTCATATTAATTTGTCTTGTATTTTTGTGTTGGAGGCGTTTCAAAGGAGATGGACGATAAAACGAATGAAAGCAAAAGAAAGAGAGAGAGAGAGAAAAAAAAAACAAATATTAATATTCTAATTGCAGCTGTATTTTATTGTTATTATTTTCTTTAACTTCTTTTCTCGGAATTTTTCCACACAGTTAGAGTATTTTTTGGACTTTGCAGTTTGTAGAACAATTATATAAATATAGGAGAGCAACAACAACAGTAAAAATTTAAATATTTAATTTAAAGAGACATTAAAGCTACAATTGCTTGCTCTTAAATGATTTTCTTCAACATTAATTAATTAATTATAACTGCTGTTTTGTTTGATTGTTTGTTATTTACCACCCACACCACACCCCGTATTGAGGTTTGCTTTACCTACCTTTATTTTTGGAGCAAACGTGTAAAATTATTCAGCGATTAAACCACAAATTAAACATTTGTTATTTAACTGTTATGTTGTTATTAGACCGCTAATTAGAATTTTATTCATTTATTTAAGTGGCTTAATTAAAAATATCAGCTGCTGCTACTGCTTCTTTGTTTGGTTAAATTTTTCATGGGCTCGACCTGTCTGTCAGGTAGCTTCTGTAATTGTTTAAAATGGTATTCGGTTACCGGTGATGTTTTATATTTCACAGAGAGGTTTTGTGGTTTTCAGGTAAGTAAGTTGGGAGTGTGATATATTAATTTGTTAGTATTTTGTTTTTAAAAAGATTAAAGGAGTTCAGAAGTTTATGATATTGAAGAATATATAAAATCTGAAAATCTGGAACTAAAATTAAACAAAATTATGTATGTGAGCTATTTGTAAACCGATATAAAATTCAGTTAAAACCTTCAAAGTACTGAATATGGGAAGTTAGTCTTTTAGGAGTTTATATGGGGCTACCCTGATACTTGGATCAACATTGATGATATTTGGTAGGAAGAATTTTAACTCAATGAGAATCAAAATAAATATATATAAAATATAAAATGAGGCTGATTCCTTTGAAACACGTGCCCAAACTATCCCAAAATAACGACATTTGGGAGGTAGCGTTAGATGGTAACCATAACAAGTAGACCAATATTGATCATTTTGTGTGGAAACGTTTTCCAGTGAGAAACCCAAATACCAAATTACAACTGATTAGAGTAAAGTTAATGTTCAAAATTTTCAAAATTCCGAATATTGGGATGTACCGTTATATACGTTAAAGGTGGACCCATCCTATTTTTAATACCAACCAGTTTACGATCATCAGACGAATATCGATATAATTACAATCATGAATATATTCACTTTCAGATCGCCATAGGGTCAGTTTTATCTAAGACTACCAGCCTGTTTTTGTAAAATTTCAAACGAACGAATTCGAGTGACTTACGACCAAACCTTTATTTATGTTTATAAAGTTTTTCTGATTCAAAACAAAAATAAATGACATATTTTTCAAAACCAAGGAGTTTGGTCGTAAGTCACTCGAATTCGTTCGTTTGAAATTTTACAAAAACAGGCTGTACATTTTCGAATTGTTTTTTTTTCTTTACACTCGTTACGTTCTTTTAAACTTTTTTGAAGAACATCTATCGATATCTCATTGTTGAATTCTGGCTTACAGATCATCAATATAATAGGTTCAAATTTTGACATAACCCCAACATAAATGTTTTCGGTAATATTATGTGTTTAACCGAATTTGTCATTGAAGTGACTAAAATCGGATGCCTTGTGAAAAAATAATCGAGTTAGACCCATGGTTCCATTTGAGAATATGCTTAGAATCACAGAGTAATGCATAAGGTCTATAATGATGTGTGTTAAGTTTCGTGAAAATCGGTTCAGATTTATATATAGCTCCCATATATATTTTCTTCCGATATAAGGTAAACGGGGCTCCAAAGTCCCTATATATCTTTCGATTTGCACGAAATTTTGCATAATGTACTGAATTGGGTGTAGAAAGATGTGTGCAAAGTTTCGTGAAAATCGGTTTAGATCTAGATATAGCTCCCATATATATTTTCATCCGATTTAAGTTAAATTGTGTACCAAAGTCCCTATATATCTTTCGATTTGCACGAAATTTGGCATAGCGTACTGAATTAAGACTAGAATGATGTGTGTTAAGTTTCGTGGAAATCGGTTTAGATTTAGTTATGGCTTCCATATATATTTTCGTCCGATTTAAGGTAAATAGTGTACCAAAGTCCCTATATATCTTTCGATTTGCACGAAATTTGGCACAGAGTAATGAATAAGGTCTAGAATGATGTGTGTTAAGTTTCGTGAAAATCGTTTCCGATTTATATATAGCTCCCATATATATTTTCATCCGATTTAAGGTAAATTGTGTACCAAAGTCCATATATATCTTTCGATTTGTACGAAATTTGGCATAGCGTACTGAATTATGTCTAGTGTGATGTGTGCAAAGTTTCGTGAAAATCGGTTTAGATCTAGATATAGCTCCCATATATATTTTCATCCGATTTAAGTTAAATTGTGTACCAAAGTCCCTATATATCTTTCGATTTGCACGAAATTTGGCATAGCGTACTGAATTATGTCTAGTGTGATGTGTGCAAAGTTTCGTGAAAATCGGTTCAGATTTAGATATAGCTCTCATATATATTTTCGTTCGATTTTATGTAATTGGTGCACCAAAGTCCTTATATATCTTTCGATTTGCACGAATTTTGGTATAGAGTACTGAATTAAGTCTAGAATGATGTTGCTAAGCTTCATGAAAAGATCCATAGCTAGGCCGATTGGCACAATGTAATGAAGTAATATAAATTAGTCTCTGGCAAGTTTCCCTGAAATCGGTTCAGATATAGGCATATAACAAACACGCGGCGTATTTTAGAATACATATGTCGAATATACCCAAAGTGGTTTACTACTTTCCTTGCTGGTTTAAAAATATCCTCATGTCGATCGAATTGTCTCTAACATTCTACCAGAAATTTTCAATATCAAACCAATTTTCTATTATTAAGTTATTAACCGAAATTTTCATCGATATGACTATAAGTTGTCATATCGTAGCCCAGTGAATTATGTTTTAAACCAGTGAGGGGAGCGGATAGTTGGACAGGCCGAACATAC
>NW_026889218.1:0-12728 GCF_032173495.1 Musca vetustissima
AAAGGTCATGGTAAAAATGTTGCTATTCATAAATTTTTCGCTTTGTCCCTTGGTTGGCATTGTGTTTTTCATTTGTTTGTTCAGAATGCTTCCTTTTGCCTAAATGTAGACCTTATTACATGTCAACCTTAAAGTATGCTTTATTATTTTAACAACCACCAAAAATAGAATTGTGTCCTAAATACCATTCATGTCCCATTTGTCCCCCACAACAGATATGTTTATGAGTTTCAAAGTCAAAATAATTTGGAATTTATTTCATTAGCTCGGCTCAGCATAAAATAATAAAAAGCATGTTAGTGGTTACGTGTATTTGACCCAGCCAACGTAACTTTGCCTGAACTGTGAACTAAGCTTTTGTTTTATTACTAACAAAAAATTATCACCTCTGTTGAAATCTTTAAAAATCACGCAATCATCGTCCCGGGAGTATAATGTGAACACGTGAATTCTTTCACAGGTGTTTTTGAAATTGTTTATGTTTCATATACATTGCATACTTCAAGGGGGTGTGTTTTTGTTGTGTGCGTGTATATATACGAATTTTCTGCGTGTCTGTCTACATGAAGAGGTTGCGATTTCAGCGGTGTGTGTGCGTATATATGACTTCTGCGTAATGTAAATATGTATAATTGCTGCTACACTATAGCATACTTTTGGGGCTATGATTATAAAACTTCACAGCGTAGCATAAGCATGGGCTCTTACCACGATTTCATTGAATTGAAGCAAATGGTAATTGTGAGTATTTGCTTAGCAAATGAAGGACATTGAAGTTATAAATGAACACAATTGAACATCTGTGATAATTAAACATATTAAAATTAAAAAAAAAAAATTTTAAAATCACGCCTTTTTGAGACCAAAAAAAACCCACGCCTTTTTGATTATTAAAAGTAATCTTTAAAAAATCCACGCCTTTTTAAGTCTAAAAAACCATAACTTTTTGATTATTAAAAGTAATATTTAAAAAATCCACGCCTTTTTGAGTTTAAAACAAGTGAAAAAAACATTAAGTTCGGCCGGGCCGAACTTTGGATACACTCCACCATAGATATACTGACAGGTACTAGAAATGAAATAAAAGGGGACCTATACCGACAAAGCGGATTATGTTAACCATAATACATTTGACCAAATCCGTTTCAGTAAATTTAGATATAAAGCATATATACTCTCGATCAGCGCAAAAGGGACAACATTATGTAAACTGATATAAATCAAACCATCCATTATGCTACAACACAGATGCTCAAGTGGACACTAGTTCATTATTTGGAGGACAATTAACATGAAGTCAGTCGAAAAAATATGGGAAATTACAAAAATCTTTTAAATTCCTTGAAGCTGAGGTTTGCACAAAATATGAATATATTGCATATAATTTAAATTGATTTCTATAAAATGAAGTGTTCTTGTCAAAATATTAAAATATTGGTAATAAATAATAAGTTGGGTGGAAGCTGTGATGGTGGTAATGTAGAAGAATGGGTAAAAAAGGTTTTTTTTGTGTTCCTTCCTGATTTCTGGCTAAACTACACAACGCACGCATGTGATCAGTGACTAAGTTGCAGAATATCCCATGGACAATATGGTTCTAATATATGATTTTTTGATATAATCACTGCATCCACCCAAAATGGATGCTGACATTTTGAAGCCGGATTTTCGGTGTTTTTTGAATTTTGCTTATAATTAGGATGCGCATCCAGATAATGGACTAAACTAGTTATAGGATTGTAGAACTCGTGATTTTTCTTCGTTTAGTGTATATCTCATGAACGTGCTCACCGTAGCTTCTTTGCAATCGGGTTCCAAAGACGAAAATTTGGTGCGTAAATTTTTATAAAAAACATATTTTTTGAGTCTAAAATTAAGAAAGTCCGTTCAAATTCCGTGGAACCCCGCGTGATTTTAGTTTTTTTACGTGCCGGATCTAATATGCCCATCCATGTTCAATTCCGCCCAATAAAACGGCGGATATGGGTACCTTGAATGTGGGAAAAACTGCAAAAACTTATTTTGACAAATTCGCGTATATAATCGCGTTTTTCTTCGAATTGATTTCACATACATTCATTCTTGTCTTTTCATATTCGCGAATCTGTGTGAAAATAGGTCAGAAATATATCGATACGCGAATAATATGCGTATTTTATCCAAAAGAGATTGTGGAGGCACATCCGCGGTTCTTAACCAATCCTTTTAAAATAGGTGTCCTTTGGTGTATTTTCATAGGAGATTACTGAAATCGGATGCGCATAAAAATCGTGTGCACGTTGCGTGATTTTTAGCCATTTTTAGGGTTTTTGCATAGTAAAAAGGATCGAGCAGCACACTTTGACCGCTAAAATAAACATCGAAAAATTCATAATTATTGAAAGACATTGATTCGGTTTATACGAAAACCGCATGCGCATCAATTGATTTCAACTAATACGTGAATTGCATGCTTTTAAATATTGATAATTTTTATGTATTGTAACTGCAATATATTTAGTAATTTTTACAGTCGAAACTGTTATCAGATGAATATACCGATATTTAACAATCATCTAAAAGAATTTGAAGAAAAAAGCGTCAGATATTTTAAAAGATTAAGGCAAAACCGTACTCCCTTAACCATACTAAAAAAATCGAATATTCAAATAAACATTTCGATTTATTTAAAATTTTAATTTATTTTATTTTCAGATATCTTCATGCTTCGATTTGTTTTTCGCGACAATTTAGCCGTAATTCAATGTGATTTGACAAGTATGCAAAAAAAAGAAATGTGTTTAACCATTTGTGAAGAATATCGCGAATTACAACAAATAGGAATTAATTTATATTTGAAATACAAGATTTAAAATCGCTATAACTTTTGTGCGCAACATCCGAATTTGTGAACGCGAACATATTTCGAATCAGCATATTTTTCTTAACCTATGTGCCAAAAATCATGAACGTGCTCGCAAAAAAAATTTTCAAATTTTTTTATGGAATTTTAAAAGAATTTTGTAATTTCCCATATACAGGAACAATATTTGCCTCTGAACCAATTTCGTAATATTCTAGGCTCAATTTAATACCTTAACTTAACTCATACTAGGCTATACTATCTTAAGAACGTAGTGTAAAATTTTGTGTCAATCGAAAAAGCATGAGGAGTTCGGTGCACGATTCTCGTAAAATCGGTCAAAAATATATTGGGAGCTATATTTAAATCTGAACCAACTTCATCTAAACTTACTTATCAGGCGTTACTGTAGACCCATTTCGATATGTTACGCATGGAAGCTATATCAAGGAACAACTTATGTAAACTGATAATAAACGATTTCAATAAAACTTGGCACATTCGGCTTAAATTTGCCTCTTTGGTGCATAATTCACTAAAAATGGGACTAAAATATATATGGGAACTATATCTAAATCTGAACCTTTTTCAATAAAACTTGGCACATCTTAGGCTATTCCAATGTCAGCCAATCGACCTAAATTTGACTCTTTGGTCCACCAGTTTCTAAAAATCGGACGAAATTATATATGGGAAGTATATCTAAATCTGAACCGATTTTTCCCAATTTCAATAGGGTTCGTGCGAATAAGTGACCTATGCCAAATTTCATCCAATTCTGATAATAAATGTTACAATATACGACTATAAAATACCAACATGCAGCAAATTCGGTTGAAAAACGCGCTCAAGAACCCCAAAATACCGAAAATTGGGGGGTACCTTTATATGGGGGCTATCCGAAAAGAATTGACCTATATTCATAATTTTTTGTGGAGAGATTTGGTACCTATTAAAAACTCAAAATACTAAATTACAGCTATTTCGGCGGAAAAATACGATCACCCCATGTAACGGTGGTACCGTTATATGGGGGCTACCAGAAAAAGAGGACCTATATTTATAATTTTTTGTGGAGACATTTACAACCGAATAAGAACCCAATGTAGCAAATTTCAGCGAATTAGGTTGAAAAACGCGCTCAAGAACCCCAAAATACCGAAAATTGGGGTATCCTTATATGGGAGCTATTCCTAAACGTGGACCGATAAAGCCCATCTTCGAACTTGACCTGCCTGCAGACAAAAGACAAAATGTTGGCGATCTATCTCAATTCGATTACAACAGAGTGATTACAACAGACAGACAGACGGACATGGCTATATCGTCATAGAATTTTATGCTGATCAAGAATATATATATATATATATATATATATATTTTATAGGGTCGGAAATGGTTATTTCGATGAGTTACAAACGGAAAAACAAAATTAATATACCCTCCATACTATGGTGGAGGGTATAAAAAATAATCTTTGAAAAAATCCACGCCTTGTTGGTCCGTAAGAAAAATATTTTTTAAAAAATCCACGCCTTGTTGGTCCGTAAGAAAAATATTTTTTAAAAAATCCACGCCTTGTTGGTCCGTAAGAAAAATATTTTTTAAAAAATCCACGCCTTGTTGGTCCGTAAGAAAAATATTTTTTAAAAAATCCACGCCTTGTTGGTCCGTGAGAAAAATATTCTTTGAAAAATCCACGCCTTGTTGGTCCGTGAGAAAAATATTCTTTGAAAAATCCACGCCTTGTTGGTCCGTAAGAAAAATATTTTTTAAAAAATCCACGCCTTGTTGGTCCGTGAGAAAAATATTCTTTGAAAAAATCCACGCCTTGTTAGTCCGTGAGAAAAATATTCTTTGAAAAAATCCACGCCTTGTTGGTCTGTGAGAAAAATATTCTTGGAAAAAATCCACGCCTTGTTGGTCCGCGAGAAAAATATTCTTTAAAAAATCCACGCCTTGTTGGTCCGTGAAAAAAAATATTCTTTAAAAAATCCACGCCTTATGGTAGCCTTGAAAAAATATTCGTTAAAAAACCCACGCCTTGTTGGTCCGCGAGAAAAATATTCTTTAAAAAAATCCACGCCTTGTTGGTCCGTGAGAAAAATATTCTTTAAAAAAATCCACGCCTTGTTGGCCCGCGAGAAAAATATTCTTTAAAAAGTCTACACCTTGTTGGTCCGTTAGAAAAACGTTCTTTAAAAATCGCTTTAAAAAATCTTTTTGTAGTACTTTAGATATATATTCTTTAAAAAATCCACGATTTGTTGGGTCTCATAAAAATCGCCAGAAAGTATACTTTAAAAATCCATCAATGTGCTTAAAAGCTTTAACAATGTAATAAACATACCTATAGAAGCTTTAACATTATCGTTACATGTTAAGTTATGCACAAGTTATGTTATGTCGATTTAAATAAAGCTCTATCATTCTGTCCTGAAAGCTTTTTTAAATTGAGAACTGTGCTTTCATGGTTTGTGAGTTAAATAAAACTCAGGACAAATTTGTCTAAAGCTTTAATTCGTTTTAATAAAACTTACAGCCTGTTTTTGTAATTTGTTCCGGCAGTCACACGTATCGTTCGTATTAAAACGTATACGTCGAAAATTTGGTTTTTGTAATAATTGTAAAAGCTTTCGTCTAGAAACGATTGAGCTTTTTCATTCGTTTTTAACCATTAGTGCCAAAGTGTTTCTTTTGGTATCTTGTTGCAAATTTTCCAATAGAATTATTGCAAAATGAGGGTAACTCTGTTTATTGTTTACAAACAGTTTTTTTTACATAAAAAGTGTCAAAATAGAAAATTCAAAATGTTTGGTACGATTGCAATTAATTTTAATTATAAAGAAAAGCAATATATTCCACAAAGGAGAATACCAATGGCATTTAATGATACAGCTACATTATTCCACTTGTTATCCACTTCAAATTTATTGGATCCGAAAACAGGACGGCCAGTTGCTAATTGTGGGTAAAGTTCCATGAGATCAACCAATTTTTGGAATTGGGCAATCGTTGTCCTTTTGTTGTTAGGGGTTCAAACAATTCAATATAATTTTTTACATTTCATAGGGATATATAATTTTTTACAAACCATTTCTTCTTATATATTTCATCAGTATTTTCCATATTTGTTGCGTTCTTTTCACTAACAACACACAAATTGTAATGAACAAATAGTTTTCTTTATTATTTTTTTTAAACGAATGGTATTTTCTCTTCGTTTGTTTTTGACATTTTTGTTCGTAAATAACGCACCGTTTTGTATAACAAAAACCAAAAAAATACGAATACCAAAAGCTCTTTCCTATTTCTCACTCACTACAACCCGTAATTTGTTTGCGAAAACCAAAATGAGTAATCGTTCGTTTTTTCGACGAACGAATGGACATTTTACATTTACAAAAACAGGCTGTTAGACTGTTGTTGTCCTGGATTGACCTCCAAATTTATGGCAAACCTATTCGGATACCTTTAGTGTGGTGGAGGTCTTTGGTTTTGAATAGTTTGCTTCTCCTTTGAATTTGAATTTGAAAGAAAGTATTTAAAATTAATTTGCATTCGTCATAAACGAAAGACGACTTGAAACCTTAAACAAAAACCAATGACCATTTTGCTGGTTACGTTACAACACCCTTGAGACCATTTATTTACCAAGAAAAATAATTTGCTTTGCAAAAGACCATCCATATTGGGAAAATACAAACAAAATCTCACCTCACACTACCGACCAGCTGTACAATTTTATGCCAAATTATCCTTTAAAATTGTGAAAACAAATCGTCATAGCATACCCGAATAACCCGCCGAGCTATTGCCTTAGCACACGCCCCCGCTGAGCTATACAATTATGGAAAACGAATTGAAGAATGGACAAGATGTACTTGAATGAATCAATGAGATCCTCTTCAGTTTGAAGTGTTAGACTCTTGAAACACAAGTACCAGCTCAACAACACCCAGATTTGAGATGAGAGATCCTTCAGATGGTGAGATGAGAGTCTGTACTTGAGAGAATAACGAAACATTTCGTTACGTTTTAATGAATGGGATTGTTTTTGTGGGTGCGTAAACAATAGATCAGCTTGAATGATCATAGGCTGAACAAAAAAGGTAAACAGGACAAAAGGACATAGGTAGTAAGCGAGAGAGTGTGTGTGCGTGTGGGAAAGAGAGGGAGAGAGACAGTCGAAGATCATATCTCACAGGTAAAACAGAGAAAGCCTACTACACGTGTGTGAGCCTTGCTTACGAGGTGAAGTCAAGGTTGGGAAATTCCTTTTATGACCTCTGCGAGTTTGTTGTTGTATTCAAAATACGAGCATCATTAGTTACAAATAGTTGTTCGACTGCCGTGCAATTCTTCTGAAAATATTCCTTTTACAAACAGCAAACACAGGTGTTCGTTATTTCCCAAACGACACAATGTCTAGTGGTGAAAAGAAGGAAGAGAGGGCAAGAGAGAGTTATACACAATTGTATGCATGTCCTGCCAGACAATTTGTCGCCAAATTTATTTAGAAACAAATTTTTTGCATTTGCTGCTAATCTTTTGTTTTATTTTGTGTGGTCGGCTGAAGTTTTTGTTTTGCCATTTTTCAAGTGCAAAAATTCCGTAAGGCATTTCAAGGAGTGACCATGGTTTAATTACAATTTGTCTCAAGGGAATAATTGATTTTGCATTTGTAAACAGTTCGAGCAGGAAAATCCAAATATGCAAATCTCTTCTCTTAAAAGTGACAATTATGCGAAAATCTAATCCTTGTGAACGGTGAGGCGTGGAGAATGTAACATTGTTAAATAGCTTGACTTTTTAAGCCAAATTGTCCCACACAATTTAACCACAATGGTATTTATATGGAAAATAAATGTCATGTGAATGGTATTTCGCAGGACGTAGTGTTCAATTCCTAATAAAAAGGACACCAATTTTTAAAAATCCACACCTTGTTGGTCGTTTAGAAAAATATTGTTTAAAAAAACCACGCCACGTCGTTTAGAAAAATAATCTTTAATAAAACCACGCCACGTCGTTTAGAAAAATAATCTTTAATAAAACCACGCCTTGATGGGCCTCAGAAAAATCATCTTTAATAAAACCACGCCTTGATGGGCCTCAGAAAAATCATCTTTAATAAAACCACGCCTTGATGGGCCTCAGAAAAATAATCTTTAATGAAACCACGCCTTGATGGGCCTCAGAAAAATAATCTTTAATAAAACCACGCCTTGATGGGCCTCAGAAAAAAAATATTTAATAAAACCACGCCTTGATGGGCCTCAGAAAAATAATCTTTAATAAAACCACGCCTTGATGGGCCACAGAAAAATAATCTTTAATAAAACCACGCCTTGATGGGCCACAGAAAAATAATCTTTAATAAAACCACGCCTTGATGGGCCTCAGAAAAATAATCTTTAGTAAAACACCGCCTTGATGGACCTCAGAAAAATAATCTTTAATAAAACCACGCCTTCATGGACCTCAGAAAAATAATCTATAATAAAACCACGCCTTCATGGACCTCAGAAAAATAATCTTTAATAAAACCACGCCTTGTTGGTCGTTTAGAAAAATATTCTTTAAAGAACCACGCCTTGATGGGCCTCAGAAAAATATTCTTTAAAGAACCACGCCTTGATGGGCCTCAGAAAAATACTCCTTTAATAAAACCACGCCTTGATGGGCCTCAGAAAAATAATCTTTAATAAAACCACGCCTTGATGGGCCTCAGAAAAATAATCTATAATAAAACCACGCCTTGATGGACCTCAGAAAAATAATGTTTAATAAAACCACGCCTTGATGGACCTCAGAAAAATAATGTTTAATAAAACCACGCCTTGATGGACCTCAGAAAAATAATGTTTAATAAAACCACGCCTTGATGGGCCTCAGAAAAAATAATCTTTAATAAAACCACGCCTTGATGGGTCTCAGAAGAATATTCTTTAAAAGTCTACGCCCTGTTGGGTCTTTATTTACTTCCCTATAAATCAATTAATTCTTCGACAACCAAAAAACAAGTTGTTAAGTAGCTGCTAATTAAATGTTAATTTTATGATTCCAATCCCTTCTGAGCATTAGACGATGGTGTGATCTAATTTATCACCATATCATAAATCGAATCTCCCTACCACTAGCCTCCTTGAATAACCATCAAATGTTGTGAAATCTTTATATTGCAATTTGCACATTTTTAATACTACAAATATTTAATTACTGGAAAATCCTGAATTAAATATTTTTATGATCCGCATCGACGAATTCTCACCTTGTAATAAGGGGAAATCTCCTTTTCCCAATCACAAATAAATATCGCCGCTAGATCTACCAACCATCCTTGCATCCGTGGCTGGACACAGCAGGATTTTGAACGTAATTTTAATGAATGAGTTACACAGGCAATTGAAAAGACAAAAACTCAACACTTGAAAGATAAGAGGTTAGCATCTTCAACGTTGAGTGGATAGGTAGATAACCTATCGATCAAACAACTTGAGTTTGGAGTGGACAACACTTGAAAGAAAATCGTTCTCTTCCACTCTCAGCTTAGCCAAAAATTGAATTGAATAACTCCACGGGAGATCATTGTCAGGTCAGGTTAGGTGAGTTTGCAAAGGGCAGGTAAAGGCCACGAAACGAATATTCACAATGAATTTTCAATGTAAAATCACCGACAGAGTTATTGAATTTGCCAAAACGAACGAACGAACGATCGAACCGAACAAAAGAACTGTGGAAATTCTTAAGATCTGTAGGAGTAGGTGCAATTGCGTTTATTACCCACTGCCCTTTTGAGGCATAAACTAAATAACAATAACAACTGAGGTTGGTGTTGTTGTTACTACTCCCAAGGGTATCATCACAAAAATTGCCAAACAATGTTTAGAAAAAAATATTTGAAAAGAGAAATAGAAAACGAAACGAAAATTGTTGTCATCGTCATTCAATGTTTATCGTAACAGTTTCGGCTTATTTACGCTCAATTGCAACTGAGTTGGCCAAATGTTTTGCAATTCACCTTTTCGCTCTCTCCCGATCTTAGAGATCTTTTGGAGGAGATAATTTTGCCCTATCATTAAAGCCGAAAATTGCCAACAAAGTCTTTAATTTATTTAATTTAATTTGACAGTTTCAAGTGTCGTGGGAAATGACAGTGGACATTTATTTGTATTGGGTTTTTTCTCAACAACCTGTGGGAATTTTTTTTTGAAGAGGTGCAATTGATTAATTACTGAATCATGAATAAACAGGAATTATAAATTGTTAGTTAATAGATGTTGCGGTTTGTCGGTAACTTTAAATGTACGGCTGGACCTCACACATAAGTGGGATAACCAATAATTTAAAGCACCGACAAATTCAGATTTGAGTCTTTAAGATGGTCAATGCGAAAAAAACTCAAATTATATTTTGGCAATGAGATTTTCCAATCCTTGAAAAAATAAAATTTTGGATTACATAAGTCTAGGTATTCCTATGTGGTGCCGTTATTGTTACATTCAAGCCTAAAGTCGCACTATAGTGGGGTTCCATGCTAGCTCTGTTAGGAGAACTTTTTTGATGCCACCAATAAACATAGGGAATGCACAAATTGAAAAGAGTTGGTAAATGGATCTCGACCCTTTTGTTCAAATTTAAACGATCTGTAGTTTGTATCCCACCTATTAACATACCGATCGTCGCACCTTGACTAGCTGTTACTAATGATTTCACAGTCTTGTGTGTATTATTTTGATTCAGAAAAGATCTCAGACGGGTCTCAGAAACATTATTCTCAAAAGAGTTTTAAGTTCTGAAGTATATAAGCTTAACAAATAGATGAACCTTTATTGAACATTTTCTGGAATAAAGTTTTTAATCATCAGAAATCTGGGACGGGTCCTTTATATGTGTGCCACATTGAAACATGTCTCTGTATTGAATATTTTCTGCAAATATATTTTCCTTCATCCATGAATTATGAATGCCAAATGATATTCGCTTCAGTGTTAAATTTCTGCTATATCCTGATACATATATTTATATTTATTGTATATTTTTTACAAATATGTTATCTATGTTATCCCCCTCCAAGAGCCCGGATTGCCAAATTAAAACTCGTTCGGTGCGAAAATGCGGTTAAAACCTTAAAAGGACCAAAAATTAATTCCTTTATTGAATATTTTCTGCAAGGAAATTTTTTCTTCTCCAAAAATCCGCAATGTCAAATTACATCTACTTCGATGGGCTTACACCTTAACTAGTAAGGAAAGTAGTAAAGTTGGACTGGGTCGACTACATGATACCATTCTCCACTTCATGAATATTCTACATATGGATCCTAACAGTCTTCGCCTTCTCGAAGGACCATTGGCAAAACAATTAAACAAACTAAAATATGTGATCTTTATCAATAAGTGAACCGACTAACATCAATCCATACACATGGCTTTCTGCAACCTTTGCTAAATTTCATTTCATTGTGACATATTTAGAGACGTTTGCGTGCAATAGGATAAAAATATGAAAATCGATTTAAAGCAAACTTTATTTGGTATGCCAAACAGTTCAACATTTAATCTCAATCAGACACCCATTCGAAATATATATGTAGAAGCTAAGTCTGAGAATTCAGTACGCTATGCCAAATTTCTTACAAATGGAAAGATATATAGGGACTTTAGGGCACCATTTACACAAAATCCCACAAAAATATATTTTTAGGAGCTTCACCTAAATCTCAACCGATTTTCACGAAACTTCGCACATATAATTATCGACTCAATTCTTTACGCTATTCCCAATTTCGTTCAAATCGAATAAATATGGGGGCTTTGGGAAGAAATATATGGTGCTCCGTTTACATTAAATCGGACGAAAACATATATGGGAGCTATATCTAAATCTGAACCGTATTTTTACGAAATTCATTTACTAAATTTTTCTAAACTCATACCTAATTTCGTGCAAATCGAATAGATATAGAGGCCTTGGTACACTATTTACATAAAATCGGACGAAAAAATATTTATGGGAGCTATATCAAAATCTGAAACGATTTTCACAAATCATAGCGCATATCATTCTAGGCTTAATTCAGTATGCTATGTAAGGGCTTTGGTTTTCCATTTACAAAAAAAATCGGACGAAAATTCATATGATATTTATTTCAAGAAGAAAGATTTGCTGATTCTAACTTTACCAGCAGGCAGATTGGGTAATTTGGATATTAGAGGATATATGATAAAAACAATTTCAAATTTTATGCATACTAAATTTTCCTATTAGGTCATTTTCAAAAACATAACTTGAGATATTCACATTAGCACGAGTATTACGTTGGAATCGAATCAGCTGCGTTTTGCAGTTACTTTTTAATTGTACATTGTATTCAGAGATCCGTCCGTCCGTCCGTCCGTCTGTCCGTCCGTCCGTCTGTCCGTCCGTCCGTCCATGTATTTTTGTGAACAAAGTACAGGTCGCATTTATTATCCGATTTGGATGAAATTTGGCACAGTTCACTTATTTGGCCCAAGGACGAACCCTATTGAAATTGGGAAAAATCTGTTCAGATTTAGATATAGCTCCCATATATAGTTTCGTCCGATTTTCAGTAAATGGTGCACCAAAGTACCTATATATCTTTCGATTTGCACGAAATTTGGCACAACGTAATGAATTTAGCCTAGAATGATGTCTGCCAAGTTTCGTGCAAATCGGTCCAGATTTAGATATAGCTCCCATATATAGTTTCGTCCGATTTCATGTAAATGGTGCCCCAGAGTCCCTATATATCTTTCGATTTGCACGAAATTTGGCACAGCGTAATGAATTAAGCCTAGAATGATGTCTGCCAAGTTTCGTGAAATTCGATTCCAGATTTTAGATATAGAGCAATTAA
>NW_026889219.1:0-12661 GCF_032173495.1 Musca vetustissima
ACCTATTTTTCCCAATTTTAATAGCGTTCGTTCTTGGGCCAAATAAGTGAGCTGTGCCAAATTTCATCCAAATCGGATAATATATGCGACCTGTACTTTGTTTACAATTTAACATGCACAGACAGACGGACGGACATGCATAAATCGACTTAAAAAGTGATTCTATGGATATTCTCAAAAGGAACCATGTGTCTATCTCGTTTCCTTTTGCCTGTTACAAACATATGCACAAAGACATAATACCCTGTACCACAGTGTGGTGATGGGTATAAAAAGCGAAAAAAACCAAACACCCTACAGTAGATGAGCGAATTGCTATAAGTTATTCTATATCAGTGTTTTTTACGCCCGAGCTCTGACGGAAAACAAAAATTAACAGACCAAAGACATTTTTTACAAGCACATAGAAACAGAATATAACCGCTACCCTTAATGCAAAAATCGGAAGGGAAAATATTTTTGGCTCCACCGTCGAAAAATGCAGCCTCCATGAAAAAACATTCGACAGTGACAGTTAGTCGTATGAGCTGTTTAACATACACCGAACAGCATACGTTACTCGCCTGCGCCGACGACATCGACATAATGGGTCGAACATTGCAACAGCCACTTTTGAACGAATTCAGAAGGCTGTAAATGGCGAAAAGACCAAGCTGATGGTATCAACGCACAAGACGCCCAGTAGGCTCGGACGAACTGTGGAACTTGAGAACTACAGCTTCGAGGTAGTCAAAAATTTTATATACCTTGGTACCGCCATAAACAGATGCTACTATGGTCTGAGTAAGCAACTCGAAAGCAAGGCCACCTCCCGCTATACCAAACTCACACTCTACAAGATGCTGATACTACCCGTGCTATTATATGGATCTGAAGCATTTTGAGTTTTGAGATTTTTAGTGTAAGGCCGATGGAAATATGAAGTGAAAGACAACATCACAGAACATGACCTTTCTAATTACCTGAGCTGCGTACAAGACCGACGCTCCTGGATTTTTTTAGATCGGCTTATGGTTTGAGAATTTCCGATTTAAACTAAATTGTTCACATACTAAAATATCTTCCAAACTTATATTAAGTTCAGAGATGAAGAAAATCGGTGGACACCGTTCAGTACCTCCCCCAAAAAATGGTCGTGCGAACTGAGCATCCGATCCAAACCAAACTTTACAAATTCTAATATTTTAACCATATATGTATATTGTCGGGAGATGTGACTTACCGGTTCACTCCGTCTTGGGGCAAAAATATGGAAAATTTCAATGGAACGAACGAAATATTCAATTTCATCCAAACTTTGCACGTCGTAATATTTATACCCTATACAATTATGTTGTCGAGGTATTATAGCCGAGAGTTTGTAACGCCGCGAAATATTGGTCCTAGACCCACCATTAAATATACCGATCGTCATATCTCGACTAGCTGAGTCGATCTAGACATGTGTGTCTGTCCGTCCGTCTGTCCATTATAATTTGTAAACACGATACAGGCCAGAGTTATGCACCAATCTTCACGAAATTTTGCATGTATGATGGGTTAGGCCCAATGAAGACCCCTATTGTAAAGATCGGTTAATATTTAGAGGATGAAATGGACCAAATACTGTATTTCTACCTGTTTTTCAGGTCGCTCCAGAGGCCACAATTTTGGGCCAAACATCGCGAATTTGTACATTGAGAAGGGGAATGGGCCAAAGAATAAGCATGTCTGTCTTGATAAAGATCGGTCATTATTTAGCGGGTCAAATGGACCCTGACTTTTGTGTGAAAAATGACAAAATTTGTATTATATAGCGTATATATTTCCTCCTGAAGGACATAGAGCCGAGAACTTCATAGTATATCCAAGAGAAGAGGTTGGTCTTTACATAGATACCAATTATATTGTCGTATGTACTCGGGTGTGGGAATTACACGTACATATTTACAGGTGCTTACGTATTCAGATTGTATTTAGTAAACCGCTACAACACTGGAGGGCGGAAATATCGCTTTGAAATGTTCCATAAGGTTCCAGTTATGGTCACGGACAACGCCTATAATTTTCGGTGATAATCAGATAATAATTTTAGGATGAAGTGGACCGAAAAATTATTTTTTTTTTTCGATTCGATGTATAGGGTAAAATTATAAGCCCAACATCACAACATAACCCACGATGAAGGGAACATGGACAAGTAATTAGAAGATCTGTACTGAATATTGGTAATATAAGGAAAATATGTCAGGTTAAGGAAGAGGTGCTGTTGACCTCTAATCGGGCAAGAGGGTGCAACTATCACGAAATATTAACCAAGCTCGGAATACAAATTCGCGGAGGTAGAGTTCTGCGGTAGTTGTGTGGGGTATCGTATGGTCGGCCCCGTCCGACTATACTGCTACGCTCACTGGTTTTACATAACCTAGATCGAAACCAAAGATGGAACCCATCGGTCCACTCCTTCTAGTACCTACCGCACAATGGGTCAACATTTTGAAATTTGTTAATGGTATGGAATGTGTAATTTCTTTAAAAACTTTTTTCAATTTGGAAGATGGAAACCATCGGTGCTGTCCTTTTGGAACCTCCCCCACAATATGGTCAAAATTGTGCTGAAGATAAATTTTGTAATATAATGTAATATAATCAGTTTTAACATAACTTTGCACAACTCAATACTTTAGCCGTGACTCTATAATGTTGTAAGATGGGACTTATCGGTCCACTCCTTCTAGATCCGACTGTTGCCTGTACGAATACAGACTGGTTCAAATCTCTATTCGGTTAAGATCCTTAAAATGTGATATTCGTGGTTACAGTTTATCCGTACTCGAATAGCTTCTAAAGATGGGGTAAGCGTTCTTGAAGGCACTCTCCACGACATTGAATACAAGTAAAGTACCTCGTTTAAGGAGATATCCACTGATCTCCCTTATACACATGTAAGTTGTTCATATTTTAGCGTACCCTCATCATCTACCATTATCGGTTTGATTATGAGATTTTATAATAACTTCATGATTCTTGAAACGTCGCTCACGCTGTCTACCTGTTCACAGAAAATTTCCTAGGGGTTACGTTTAGCTGTTATCATCATTGTCTTGTATTTCTTCTTTGGCTTATCGTGGAAGTTGACTTAGTATACTATACATATATTTGTGTTCTGGTGTAAAGAATTCGGGTTTCTTTTCCTTCGTTCCGAATCTCATCTGTACTCCATGTGATTTCAAAGCAGATTTCCTTTCAGGACGAAATTTTCTCCGGTAGGTTGTTGACATTCCTGTCGAAGTTCTTTCTGGACGAAGATTTTTCCTCTAGGATGTTGACATGCCTGTCGACGTCATCGGTTGGGCTGCCTTCAAATTCACATTTAGATAAGTTCCTATATATATCTTTTCGTCCGATTCAGAAATTTCCCAGTTATATGAATATTATTGTAGACTAAAATAAGAATGGTAGGATCATTTTTTTCTATATGTCGAAAGTCATGTCGGCCATGGTATAGCGGGCCCACCGACTAACTAACAACAAAAACATTTCAAATCGTAAAACATAAATCCATTTGACAATTAAATATTAACAACACAAAATAAATAAAACTCTTAAAATTTCCCAGAAATTTTAAATAGTTTTCCAACCACATTTACCATCATTACCATTTAATTTGTAAAGCTTAAATTACACCATTTAGAATGTCTCTGTTCATTAATTCTGAAATATATGTCAAGTGTGTTGGTGTCTCCGCGTTGTTGTTCTTGCTGTTATTGTTGATGTTTTAGTGCAAGAAACAATTATCACTGTCACTTGCAAGGATGCCACCATGTTGTGGTGGTTAGTTAACCTGTATTTAAGCCTTGCATTTAGTTTATTAACCCCAGACTCGAGAAATCCCCAGAGTGATTCATTTGTTGCCATTCCATTTAACAGAAACAACAACAAGGAGCCTGAATTCAGCTTACAGCCAACACAGTCATTGTGATGCATTCAAATGAAAAACAAAAGAATTTTGTTTTGTTAATGACGACGATGATGACGGGATGACTATGAGATGAGATCAAAAATTCTTAGTGCTCAGCAACGACCGACCAACTGGCAGAAGACGAACAAGAAGAACCCGGAACGTCAAAGCAAAAAATCAACCCAAAGGAAAATCAAAACACAGCAACAACCACAACCGCATATTCGACAACATAGCCATCAACATTATTATCAAGGAAACATCATTATTATCATTGCTCTCATCGTCATCATCATCATCATCGACGTAGTCGTTGGCCATACTATCTGGATGCACAACTACAATTCCCATATGGAATGGCAAATGGAAAAGAAAATAATGTTGGTAAACAGGCAGATAAAAAGCAACATCGCCCACTTTTGCAAACGCTCATCCCCACCATCATCATCCTCATCACAAATCGCAGCCCAGCACCGACAGGGAAGTGGGAACAGACTGCATAAAGAGAACACCTTAAAGCAAACACTTGACAGTTTAAAAAGGTGCTTAACCTGATGCCGGTGGCGACAGTAATGTTATGAAGTGAAAATAAATTATAAAAGATGTACACACGCTGGTTTCCTGCTATTCCACGCACACACACAAAAATGAACAAATAATAGAGCATACAAATGAAGGGAGAAAAAGGTGTAATGTCGAGAAGGGAGATGATAATTATGGTAGAGGACATCTGATGAAATAGGAAATCGTTTGTCAGAAATATGCAAAATATGTTATGCAGATATTGAAGGTAATGTATTGTTTGATATTGAAAATAGTTGACCACGATGTTAAAGAGAAGAAATACATAATGCCAAGTCGTCAATCTGTGTTTAGGGTATTAGGATATATGCGCGCATATTTGTGGAAAATATATCGATTTGAAATTTGTTATTAAATTAGAAACCATCAATTATTTTGAATTTTGTTGGATAAAAATAAATTGAAATTAATTTCTTAAATATAACAAGAAAAACTTCAATAAGTTGGGCGGGCCCATATTTTGTCTTTGTGCAAATAATTACAACATGCAAAAGGAAACGAGATAGACCCATGATTCTTTTTGAGAATATTTATAGAATAATACTTTGAGTCGAGGTATGCATTACCGCCCGTCTTTTAATGTACCTAGTATACAGGTCGAATTTATGACCAGAAAGATATGAAATTTGGCACAGTTCATTTATTCTATTGTCATTGGAGAAAATCGCTTTAGGTTTAGATATAGCGCCATTATATATATATATATATATATATATCGGTTGAATGATATGTATAAAGTTTTTTAAAAATCAGTTCACCCAACTCCTAAAGATAGTCCGACCTACATTTTGCATAGCGTATTGCATTGAGTTAAGAATGGTATATGCTAAGTGAAATCGAATCTGATTAAATATAGCTTCTATACGGACGGAAATGAAATGGGTGGATTTATTAACATATCTATATTACACATATATTTAATTTCGTCTGATTTCATGACAATGTACACAAAAAATTATATGGTTCTTCTATCGACAGGATATTGTTAACATTTAACAAATGAAAAATGATATTGTTCTTCTATCGCCAGGATATTGTTAACATTTAACAAATGAAAAAGCGTTATGTTCGGTCGGGTCGAACTTTGGATACCCTCCACCATAGATATACTGACAGGTGCTAGAAATGAAAATGTAGGGAACATACCAAAAAATGGACCTATACCGACATTTCTAAAAACAGGTTATGAAAACCATAATACAAATTTCAAAAATTTCACTTTTGTTGTGGCTTTAATACGGTGAAAATGTGCCTCATCGAAATATTGGTTCTGGACCCCATGTTTCTTTGGACCAAATCCGTTTCAGAAAATTAAAATTTTATTTAAACTTTGCCCTTTTTATTTCTTCAAAACTTCGTTCGAATTCGAAGATGTGGAAAATCGGTCCACTCCTTCTGGAACCTCTACACAGGGAGGTTCCAGAAGGAAATTTCCAGAAGGGAATTTTTTATCTCGCTATCCTCCGCAGGTGAAATGATTACAACAGCGTCGTAGAACCAAACTCAAAACGCGGAACAAGTCAGGTCAGGTTGGGGGTTTGCGAATAATAATAATATTTGGTAGGGTGGTTTGTTACCATATACGACTACAAATTACCAAATTGCTGCAAATTCGGTTGAAAAACGCGCTCAAGAACCCCAAAACACAGAAAATTGGGGGTACCCTTATATGGGGCTACCAGAAAAAGTGGACCTATATTTATAATTTTTTGTGTAGACAATAAGAACCCAATGTATCAAATTTCAGCGAATTTGGTTGAAAAACGCGCTCAAGAACCCCAAAATACCGAAATTTCGGGGGTGTCCTTATATGGGAGCTATGCCTCAACGTTTACGGATAAAGCCCATCTTCGAACTTGACCTGCCTGCAGACAAAAGACGACTCTATGCAAAATTTTGGCGATCTATTTTAATTCGTTTAGACGCTAGAGTGATTACAACAGACAGACGGACATGCTAAGATCGTCATAGAATTTTACGCTGATCAAGAATATATGTACTTTATATATACATGTCAATCTGTAAACTTAGAGTTGTCGATGTACAAACTCGGACAAATCTGTATCGATTTAAAGCTACCTCTTCACGTGGCGCTGCAGTACAGCGCACTGGGTAAATTTTCATGTCAATCGGACACTCGGATGGTATTTGTTGCACAATATGCACAAAGTAGGACAAAAATATATATGGATCAATTTAAACGAAAATCAATACTGTCATTCCAGGCTCAATTTTATACGTGTAAACTTTGGGTATTTGTTGCACCATTTAGATATTAGATATAAATATTCATATATAAGAGCTATATCAGAATCTGAACCTGAACCGATATCCATTACAGATTACCTGACACACATCTATACCCAGTTTGGTATGCTATGCACCCTTTAACGAACATGGGACGAACATGTATATGAGATATGTCCTAGACCTAATTACATAAGTTATTCATATCTATAGGACAAACCTTATCAAACGTGTCATTTACCTATCATGTTTGTCCATCGGTCAATTTATTCGCATTTATAATCCGATTTGGGACGAAATTTTCCACAATCTAGACAATGTATGCTGTAGAAATTCAAATAAATGGAAGAAATTGATTACCAACGACATTTGCTTTTGCAGATGGACGGATATGATCTCCGTCTCTTCATGAAGCTTATCCACTAGGGTCATAAGGAGAGTTCTTGGGGAAGCATTCTGGTAAATCCGAATATTCTTCCACTGCGTATCACTTACATTCGCAAACCACACTGCCTCTGTGTATATTAACAAGGTCCTGCCTATTGCTTTATACGAGGTACACAAAATCTCTCAGTAAACGCCAAAAATGCCCGGTGACTTGAGGACCATGGTCCCTTTTTTATACCCTTCACCACACTGTGGTACAGGGTATTATGTCTTTGTGCATATGTTTGTAACAGGCAAAAGGAAACGAAATAGACGCATGGTTCCTTTTGAGAATATGCATAGAATCACTTTCTAAGTCGTTTTATTATGTCCGTCTGTTCATGTTAAATCGTAAACAAAGTACAGGTCGCATTTATGATACGAATTGGATGAAGTTGGCATAGGTCACTTATTTGGCCCAAGGACGAACCCTATTGAAATTGGGAAAAATCGGTCCAGATTTAGATATACCTCCCATATATATTTTGGTCTGATTTTATGTAAATGGTGCACCAATATCCCTATAAAACTTTCGATTTGCACAAAATTTGGCATGGTGTACTGCATTGAGTCTAGAATGATGTGTGCAAAGTTTTGAGAAAATCGGTTCAGATATAGATATAGTTCCCATATATATTTTCGTTCGATTTTATGTAAATGGTGCACCCAAGTCCACAAATATCGTTCGATTTGCACGAAATTAGACATAGCGTAGAATGATGTGCGATAAGCTTCGTAAAAATCGTTTCAGACTTAGATATAGCTCTCATATATGTTTCGTCTGTGGAAATCGGTTCAGTGAGATGAAATTTAGCATAGGTCGAAGAAAGGCATAAGAGGCGGAGTCTGTTAGGAGACATATGTATAATAAACCCAAAGTGGTGAAGGGTATTATATAGTCGGCCCACTTCGACTTTACTACTTTCCTTACTGGTTTTAAAACTATTAATTTAGCAGTGGCTGACTGCTTAAAAAGGTGGTCGAATCTGTACCCAATATCTCTACAAAGCCTAGATCAAAACCGAAGACGGGATCCATTGGTCCACACCTTGTAGTACCTCCACCACAAATAGTCAAAATGTTAATATTTATAAATCCAATATTAGACGAATGGAATGTCCGATGTAAACTAAACATTGCACGACCTATTGTCTTCACCAAGCCTAGATCGTGTCCGGAGATGAGATCCATTGGTACTCTCCCACTGCATCTCCGTCCAAATGGTCCTCTCAATGTCCCGAAAAGTTTAGCATAATTGAATGTATTCAAGGGCCACCTTGACTGTTGTGTTGAATGGTCATATCTGGTTCAGTCCTTTACTAAAATGTGGGAACGTATTTCTCACCGTTGGGAACAGCAGCATCTTAAGTGAAAGAGGCTTGTACGGCTTCAGTAGTGTGACAACCATGTCTACTTTTCAGGCTTCAGGAAGTATTTGGATGGCTAACGAAAAATTAACTACTCGATTCTGGGTTCATTCAGTTACTTAGTAATTACTATAGAAATTCCGTCGTTGGATGATTTAGCGTTCTTGATGGCATCTGCAAAGTGTGGTGGTACCTCCCCCTCTGTTCAGCCAGCGCTGTATTTATCTGGTCATTAACTTGGACAATAAAATCCCATATTACCAGGGACGGCATGTATATGTTAATCACATCTACCAAGTTCCACATTTGACAGTTACACCCATACATTCTATGTATGAAACTTTAGAGTAACTCCAGTGAGATAGGTCTGTAATGGACAGAGTGATGTAACAAGAATGTAAGTACCCCACCTCCGCTTCTGGTACGATCCTTCCGCACATCGGTGTAATCATCACAACGCTGGAAGCTATTGCTCTCGGTTCTCGATTTCGTTGTTCTTGTTATGCAGACCATGGCAGTAAAACTACATTATCGAGCCATTGAACAGCAAGATTTTGTCTAAGGTGTTGCCTGTATTGCTGCTGTATCCCGGGGACGATTATTGAGATACACTGGAAGATGTCATGGTGAAGCAGGCTGAAACAAACCTCTTGTGGCAATACTTCTGTATCTGGATTAAACTAGAACAAGTTCGTAAATGGACCCATTCAGCTCATCTCGCCGAAAATGATCTCTCTAGTCTGGGGTTCTCTCTATTCTGGACCGGAATTGAAAACGAATATGGAGTAACACTATTTTTTAAATCGGCATGTATGATTATTGCAATTATGTATAATTATTCTAATGTTAACGTTAATACTGCTAGATATACATACATTCGACAGTTTTCTAATAACTATGAATATTGGCGACTACACTAATTTTTAGTTGTAGCTTTAAAGTAATATTACAACGATTTAGAAAAAAAATACTAATTCAGATCCATAACATATTATCTTCTAAAACTATGGACCAAACAAAAGTCGCATCATATTTACCATTGCCATGCACACTCACATTTTTTATATTATTTTCCCCTTAAATTAATATTGTTTAAATGAAATATTATCCAATTGCCATCGGATCTTTAAACTTTTTTTTTCAACAAACTCTAAACTAAAAGTAAATTCGTTTATTGCCATTCTTGATACCATTAACTTTTTACCGCCCACACTCATCAACAGACACATACCCACAAACGCATTAAAGTTAACCTCTTTGGAAAATAACATTTATAATCCGATAATTTTTCTGCTTCAAAGAATAGCGACACTTTTACTTCAATAAATTATAGTCAGTTCTTTGTTGGAATTTTACTTTTTCTATTCTTTTTCTTTTTTTGTTTTCTCGTTTTGTTATGGTTCAGGTTAGCAAGTGAAAAGTTTCCACACCTTTTAGTTTGTTGTTCAAGTATTTGTATGTATGTTTCATTTCATTTTGGCTTTGTGACAGTAAATAGGTGAAGTAAGTAAAAGGGAGAGGGGGAGAGAGAAAGAAAACAGGATGTAAGTAATTCAGAGACTATTGTAGTATTTGGTCACAATATTAGAATTGTGCTTTCAAATTTAATTTGAAGTTACTCATTTTTTTTAATGACTTTGAGTTTAAGATTTTGTAATATTCTACCTATCGTTAGGACGTTGAACGTAAATGGAATTTTAAATGCAGTTTTTTTATACTTTGTTTTAATTGAGGGTTAAAATTTTCGGAAATTGAGCGGAAATTTTAGTCTATATAAGTAGACTAATTTTTTAATCTATATAATTTGACATATGTCAAAAAATTAGACCCATCGGTCCACTCCACCTTGTATCTCTACTATGGATATTCGTATGGAATATTATGGTATTCATATGGAATATTCGATTATATCTATTTGTTTCACATCGTACGGTTTTTCCAAACCCACATTTATTCTAAAGATGGGTAGATCACTCGTTCCATTATTATTTTTTTTTTAACAAGTAAAGATGTCGTTTAGTTCGTCCGGGTCGAACAGTCTACAACCTGAATATACCTAATAACGTTCGACATGTACTTAAAATCCAACGTGTAACTCCACAATAGGATTTAAAAAAATCATTAACCTTGGTCGGGCGAAAACGTTGTAAACTATCGGGATACCTACATTGGTGCTATAACATGCCAAGTTACAGCCACTTTGTAACCCTAAAATATATAGTCACATCGATTGAAAAAATTGTCTAGGATCGTATTTATAATATTTTTAGGGAAAATTGCAATCCAACGAGAACCCAAAATATCAAATTAATCAGTCTTCAGATGGTGGCCTATCTGCAGAATGCCCTATACAGAATTTTAATACAAAAATCATTCGCTGGATCTAGAAGAGCGTCACTGGACCAATACTAACATACGCATCTGTTATATGTAAGTTATACCCCTGAGCTTGGCATTTAATGAACCAGAAATCGATCGGGTCATCAATATTGCCATGATAAGTTCCTACCAGGGGAAAAAAATTCGTCCAAATCCAAAGATTTATAGGGACTTTGGTACACCAATTACATTAACCGACTTCAACGAAATTTTAAACACATCTTTATACCCTACACAACTATGTTGTCAGGGTATTATAGCTTTGTGCAGCCCCAAAAGTTTGTAACGCCGCGAAATATTGGTCCTAGACCCACCTTTAAGTATACCGATCGTCATATCTCGACTAGCTGAGTCGATCAAGACATGTGTGTCCGTCCGTCCGTCTGTCCATTATAATTTGTAAACACGATACAGGCCACAGTTATGGACCAATCTTCACGAAATTTTGCATGTAGGATGGGTTCTGGCCAATGAAGACCCCTATTGTTTTTGGGAAAGATCGGTTAATATTTAGGGGATGAAATGGACCAAATACTAATTTTTTGTCGGTTTTTCTGGTCGCTCCAGAGGCCGCAATAATATCCCGAACATCGTGAAATTTTGCATGGAGAAGGGGATCGGGCCAAAGAATAAGCATGCCTGTTTTGATAAAGATTGGTCAATATTTTGCGGGTCAAATGGACCCTGACTTTTGTGTGAAAAATGACAAAATTTGTATTCTATAGCGTATATATTTACCCCTGAATGACATCGATCCGAGAAGTTGATATTATATCAAAGAGAAGTGGTTGACCTTTAAATTAATACCAATTATATTGTTGTATGCGCTCGGATGTGGGAGTTACACCTAAATATTTACTGGTATCTCCGTATCCGTATATTATTTAGTAACCCATTATCACTCTAGAGCGCGGAACTATAGCGCTGATCACTTTGAAATGTTCCATAAGGTTCCAGTTATGGTCAAGGACAAGGCCTATAATTTTCGCTGATGATCAGATAATATTTTTGGAATGAAGTGGACCGAAAACTTATTTTTTTGTGTTATTTTCGAGTCGATATATAGACCACAAATGAAAGCCGAACATCACAACACAACTCACGGTGAAGGAAATCTGGACAATAACTGTCCTGAATACTCGTAATATTCGGAAAATATGTCAGTGTGAGGAAGAGGTGCTGTTTACCTCTAATCGGGCAAGAGGATGACAATATCACGAAATATCGGAATAAAAATCCGCAGAACTATATATAAACTACCGCAGTTCCGTGGTAGTTGTGTAGGGTATCGTATGGTCGGCCCCGTCCGACTATACTGCTCCGCTCACTGGTTTTAGACTTAATATAGTATGCTATGCCAATTTTTTTGCAAATCGGAACATATATTGGGACTTTGGTATACAATTTACATGAAATTGAACGAAAATATATATGAAAGCTATATCTTAATTTGAACCGATTTTCACGAAACTTAACACACATCATTCTAGACTCAATTCAGTACGATATGCAAAATTGTGTGCAAATCGAAAGATATATAGGGAATTTGGCATCTGGTTTCGATACCCAACAGAAACTGATTTCCGGCTTGTAAAAATTACGCTATTCGGACTTTTTATTGAAGAACCGAAACTGAATCTGAAATTTCACTTCGACTTTGAGTTATGACAGAGTGTCTATACTGGATAATTTAAAACTTCGGACAAAATACAACAAAAAT
>NW_026889220.1:0-12558 GCF_032173495.1 Musca vetustissima
GCCGCCATGAAACGAGACATGCATTTAGCTGCGGATTTATGGTTAACAAGAGAATAAAAGAATTCGTCTCCAGATTCACTCCAGCAGATGATCGAATTGTTATAATCCCTATAAAAGCGAAGTTCTTCTACATCAGACTCATTTGCGCCCATGCTCCGATGGAAGACAAAGATGAACAGACCAAAGATATATTTTACGAGTGCCTAGAAACAGCATATGACCTCTGCCCTGGCCATGACATTAAAATTCTGCTAAAAGATTTTAATGCAACAATCGGAAGTGATAATATTTTTGGCCCCACCGTCGGAAAATTCAGCCTCCATGAAGAAACATCCGACAACGGTATGAGGTTGATTGGCTTCGCGGCAGAAAAAAACATGGTAGTTGGCAGCACCAGATTCAAGCATCTCGATATACACAAGGCCACCTGGATTTCTCCCGATCGAACTACGAGAAATCAAAGCGATCATGTTGTGATAGACGGAAGGCATTCATCCAGTGTTTTAGACGTTCGATCGATCCGAGGAGCGAATATCGATTCGAACCACTACCTAGTGGCAGCAAAGTTTCTCATTCGTCTTAATGTAGCAGCAAGGGTGCGATCTAATTTAACACGGGAATTCGACGTCGAAAGGCTAAAAACCCAACAGTGAGCAGAATCATATTCCGATCATCTTACCCACTTCCTAGTCGAAAGCACTCCTAGTCCCGATAATAAAATAGAAGCACAATGGCAAAGAATTGCCTACTCCCTAAAAACTGCAGCAAACACAGACATAGAGTACCAAAGACCACCATCAAGAAATCCATGGTACGATCAGGAGCGTTGTAGCGCAGCGTAAAAGGCAACCCTGTAAACTGTAGCAACACGTAACACGCGAGAGAGAATTATCGAGAGAAAATGAGAGAGGAGAAAACGTATTTTCAGAAGAAAGAAGATGAAAAAGGGAGCTTTAGCAAATCGAGATGTACAGGAGTCAGTCATAGCATAGTCCGGAAATTTTACCACCGAGTAAAACACCAAACCGAAGGCTTTAGTTCAGGCACATCCTCCTGTAGAGATGAAGAAGGAAACCTGGTGGCAGATACAGACAACGTATTGAGGATCTGGAAGGAGTATTTTGCAAATAGTAACGATAAAGAAGATATCCGAGAATTAATAAGGGATGGCGGTAAAATTTGTACACCATCTAGCCAAGATGAGGTCAGAATAGCAATCAATCGGCTGAACTATTCATGACCGGTGGTCAGACGCTGACCAGGAACATATACCAATTGATTAGTACAATTTGGCTAGAAGAATGCATATCCTATAATTGGAACCTCAGCATTCGGTGTCCCGTGCACCCGGAGACAAGACAATATGTACCAACTATAGAGGAGTTAGTCTCCTTCGCATCGCATATAAAGTGCTATCCAGCGTACTGGGAGAACAACTAAAGCCGAATACATTATTGGACCATACCAATGCGACTTCAGGCCTGGCAAATCCACTATTGATCAGATTTACACCCTGCGCCAAATCCTGGAAAAGACCCAGGAAAAACACATCGACACATTCCACCTATTCGTCGACTATAAAGCCGCATTTGACAGTTGTATCCGTTCAGAAGTGTTTAAAGCTATGTCTGCGTTCGGCATTTCTGCAAAATTAAAACGGATATGCGGGATAACTTAAATGACACAAGGTCAGCTGTTAAAGTCGGAAAGGAACTTTCGGAGCTCTTCAGTAACGAACGAGGATTCAGGCAAGGTGACAGTTTGTTGTGTGACCTTTTTTAACATCCTGTTGGACATATGAGACGCCAAGTTGAACAGAAATGGCACTCCGTACACCAAACAACACATGTTACTCGCCTACGCCGATGACATCGACAAAACGGGTCGAATATTGCGAGCGGTAACAGCCACCTTTGAACAAATTAAGAAGGAGTCTACCAAAGTGGATCTGGCAGTAAATAGCGAGAAGACAAATGTGGTGGTATCAACGCGCAAGATGTCCAGTAGACTCGGACCAAGTGTGGAACTCGAAAACTATAGCTTCGAGGTAGTTAACAATTGTATATACCTCGGCGCAACCATAAACAAAACTAATAACATCAGCTTTGAAATCCGGAGAAGTGTTGGCCAACAGATGCTACTATGGTCTTGTAAGCAATTAAAGAACAAGGTCACCCCTCGCCAGACCAAACTCCCATTCTAGAAGATGCTGATAGTACCCCTATTGGTGTATGAATCTGACTCATAGGTACTTTCGCAAGCAGATGAGGTAACTTTTGGAGTGCTTGAGAGAAAAATTCTGGAAGATCTATGGGCTGATCTGCGTCGATGGTGACTTTTACCATCTATTCTCGGATGTAGACATCGTCAGACATATTGCTGCAGCAACTACGTTGCTGCGATGGGAAGGACGTCATGTTGTGAGAATGGATGAGGATGCACCAACCCAAAAGGCATATAAAAGCGAACCAACTGGCCACGAATTCGATGGAAAGGTCAAGTGGAAGACAACATCACGGAACATTTTTTCTCAAATTGAAAGAGCTGCTCACAAGACCGATGCGTCTGGAAATTTTGTCAAGTTCGGCTTATGGGACAAATATGTTGTGTCGATACAGCTAAGTAAGTAGATCGAGTCCGAAGATGGGACACATCGATGGAGTCTGAAGATGGGATACATAGTACCTCCCCTACAACATTTAAACCAATAGCAATCGTATGGATTGTCAAGTTCGAAGATGGGACCCATCGGTCAATTCCTTTTGGTACCTCCCACACAAAATGGTCAAAATTTTGCAGAACATTATGTTTACAACAGTATGCGAACGAACCATCCGATTTTAACTAAACTTTGGACATCCTACTATTTATGGGATTTATAGGTCCACTCTTAATACATCTCACAGCGTCGCAATTTTGAAAATTAGTCTTTCTCAGAATATCCAATTATAGACAGTTGTTGCGTCAAATGGAATCACAAATTTATTATTCACTCCGCCAATATAGGGGATTAGAAACCTTGCAAAAGAATGTCAGTAAGCTGAAGATGTTGTTGGTGGCTGAGCAGCAAGAATAAAGATAACAATGATGGTTGTTTGACACAACAGAAAACAAAACTTTATACCACAAGGATTAGATTTTCACAAAAAAAAAAAAAAGAAAAAGAAAAGAAAAAAAAAAACTCCAACTCTCTCTCACAATTTTACACTATCCGTTTTGAGGTTCCCCCTGTGTGAGTGTATGGGTGTGTGCTTCTCCTATACGGTTGACATGTGACGGCTGTCTGCTACCATTGACGAAGACAGTTTTAATTTTATTCTGAAGTGATTGTTATTGCTGTTGACAGTTTTGTTGCCAGTCAAGAGTTTTATCCCATTTAGACCATGTAGACAAACACCACCGAGCCTATTGAATAAGCCAAATCTCTGCTAAAGGGGCGGCGAGAAAACAACACACAACATTGGCTGGCTGATGCTGATGTTGCTGTTGTGCATCAACTTCAGTATTGCAACACTTCAAGTGATACAATGGCATCATATCATCGGAAACAAAACTCCTCTATGCCCTGCTGCCATTATTGAAACAAGTCGACAACAACAACTCCACCAATAACAGCAACGACATCACCAACAACAGTAGCTTGATAAGCTCCGATGCATGTCTTTATTAAACGATGACATGTAAAATCCAAAGCTGTGATGTTTCAATTGCAAATTGTAGTTGTTTTTGGTTATTGTTGCGATGTGCTGCGCTGCGCTGCGCACATGTTGTCAACATTCTTGTTACAAAGTTAATAGTTTTTGAACTGTCATTTGGATTGCAGCAGCGACGGCGTAATGCCAATCCATCAGAGCCGAAGTAGCTTATCACAACACAACACAGATAGAGAGCGAGGCTACAACTTTGTTTCGTTCCGTGAAAATATGCACAATCATCGATGTCATCGATGTTCACTGTTAAGTAAACTACAACTTTAGGCATGCCGTCATCGTAGAAGAGCTGTTGTTTTTCCTGTCGGCGTTAAATGATGTTTGCATTTGATCTGCAGGAAAGGTAATGGCTGGTATTTTCGGCTGGTGTACATCATCACATGTTGAAGAAATTAGCGCACCTGTAGTGGGCTAATATAGAAACTGTTGTTCATCAGCATCGTGATGTGCCAATAGTGATCCTTTTGAAAAATGCCAGAAGATTTCTAGGGAAAGGCAGAGTTTTCGATGGCATGTAATGAAAGCGAATGGAGTACAATAGAAATGAAACTGGGTGAAATTATAACGTATGAGATATGTATTTTATATGGAGTTTTTGGTTCTCAAGACCATTTACAGAAAACAATGATATCTCGGATGGCTATATTTTTTAAATTAAACTGTACAACAAGATTTTGTGGTGTTGGAAATTATTGTTAGCAGATTGAAATCAAAAGCATTTGTTGCTGATTACCTTATATTTAATGACGAATTTTTTGGAAATGACATGTCTTCAGGCAATGTTTTTTTGGAAGATATCATCTCTCTAACTTTAACCCCTCGTGTACTTTTTGTCCTAATATTCTTGAATTGTAACCTAATTGCCACACGATGAAATTTTTTGGCATCCAAATATTCTACAAAAATAAACCTTATACAATTTTAGACATAGTCCTCGAAGTCAAGAAAACTATATTTGTATATTTTCACCTTTGTCACATTTAACTGATCCTTGATTAGATCTTTATAGAAAAGTCTTTATATTTAGAATCGGAAAAAATTATGTATCTGAGTTCTTTGTTCCAAAAGCTGAGCTGAGAAAAATTTTCTAAGCGCGTCGATCTGTTTCGCAGTTTTTCCAATTTGAAATACCTTGCTTTGATTTGTCATCCACTTGATCTTTCCATCGAATTCGTGGCCTTCCCCTTCTGCATGAACCATCCGTAGGCTCGCTTTTATATGCCTTTTGAGCTAGGGCATCGTCATCCATTTGCCACCGTAGAAGCTGCAGCTCGATAGGACTGACTATGTCGATGTTCGTGTATAGATGGTACAGCTCGTAGTTTATTCGACGGCTATATTCACCGTCGACGCTGATCGGCCCATATATCTTTCAGAGAATTTTTCTCTTAAATTCTTCAGGAGCCGCCTTATCTGCCTGTGCCAGTATCCATGTTTCAGATCCATACAACAGCACGGGTAGTATCAGCGTCTGGTAGAGTGTGAGTTTGGTTTTGAATTGCTTACTCAGACCATAGTACCATCTGTTGACCAACACTATTCTCCTCCGGATTTCAAAGGTGATGTTATTAGTTTTGTTTATTGCGGTACCGAGGTGTATAAAATCGTTCACCATCGCGAAGCTGTACTTTTCATGTTCACAGTTGGTAATCGGCGTAGGCGAGTAACATGTGGTGTTTGGTGTACAGAGTGCCTTTGCCTCTGGTATGACCTTTTCGTGCAGGATGCGAAAATGGTCACACGAGGGCTGTCATCTTATCTGAACCCTCGTCCAGTATTGAAGGGCTCCGAGAGAACCTTTCCTACTGCTAACCTTGTGCCAGTTAAAGTTATCCTGCATAACCGTAATTATTTTGCAGGAATGTCGAGCGCATGTCTGGATCCTCGTTCGGTATTAAAGGGCTCCGAGAGGTTCTTTCCGACTTTAATTGCTTGACCTTGTGACAGTTTAATTTTTTTATAATATTGGAGAAATTGCGAACGCAGATATGGCTTTAAAAATCTCTGAACGGATAGGGCTGTCGAATGCGGCTTTATAGTCGACGAATATGTGGAATGTGTTGATGTGTTTTTTCGTGGGTCTTTTCCAGGATTTGTAGCAGAGAAATCTGAAAATCTGGTCTATGGTGGATTTGCCAGGTCTGAAGCCGTCTTGGTATGGACCAATAATGTCATTGACAATTGATTTCAGTCGTTCATACAGTACGCTGGAGAGCACTTTATATACGACGGGAAGGAGACTAATTCCTTTATAGTTGGTACATGTCTTGTCTCCTTTTTTGTGAACGGGACACAGGATGTTGAGGTTCCAATCATTGGGCATGCATTCCTCTAGCCAATTGTACTAATCAGTTGCTGCATGCTCCTGACGAACATCTGACCACCAGTCTTGATAAGTTCGGCTGGTAATCCATCGGTACATGCTGCTTTATTGTTCTTCAGCCGATTAATTGCTACCCTGACCTCATCTTGGCTAGGTGGTGTACAATCTATACTGTCATTATACCCTTCTTTGTGCATATGTTTGTAACAGGCAAAAGGAAACGAGATGGACACATGGTTCCTTTTGAGAATATGCATAGATCGGATCTTTGATGAATATATCGGATCTATGATGCATAGATCGCATTTATGATCCGAATTGGATGAAATTTGCCATAGGTCACTTATTTGGCCCAAGGTCAATTGGGGAAAATCGGTTACGATTTAAATAAAGCTCCCATACATATATATTCGTCCGATTTAATGTAAATGGTGCACCAAAGTCCCTATATAACTTTCGATTTGCACGAAATTTGGCACATCGTAATGAATTAGGTCTAGAATGATGTGTGTAAAGTTTCCTGAAAATCTGTTTAGATTAAGATATAGCTCCGATATATATTTTCGGCCGATTTAAGGTAAATGGTGCACCAAAGACCCTATATATTATTCGATTTGTACAAAATTTGGCATATCGTACTGAATTATGTTTAGAATGATGAGTGGAGAATTTCGGAAAAATCGGTTCAGATTTGGATAGGTGTACCAAAGTCCCAATATATATTTCGATTTGCACGAAATTTGGCATAGTGTACTAATTTAAGCCTAGAATGATGTATGCTAAGTTTCGTGAAAATCGGTTCAGAATTAGATATAGCTCCCATATATATTTTTGTCCAATCCGATTTGCACGAAATTTGGCATAGCGAATTAGGTCTAGAGTGACGTGTGCTATGTTTCGGTTCAGATTTAAACATAGCTCCTATATATATTCTTCCGATTTTATGTAAATTGTGCACTAAAGACACAAAGTTTGTCCGATTGCCAAACAATTTTGTACAATGAACTGTAGTTTATATAAATTAATCTCTGGAAAGTCTCGTTGAAATCGGCTTAGATATAGCTTCTACATATATATTTTCGTCTGATTTTACACAAAATTGTACCAAGAACTCAAAATTTGGCTGATATGCACAAAAAATACTGAAATTAGTATAACCTAACCTGTGACAATTTTCGATGAAATCGCTTTAGATTTCGATATAGCTTTTATATATACATATTTTCGTTAGAATTTAAGTAAATGGTGCACCAAACTCATCATGTTTATCAGATATTTTGTCCAAATAATAAACGGGTGTCCGATTGATATTTGCTTAAAATTGATTTCCATAATTTTGCCCCATTCTATGAAGCAACTCTATATCTGAACAAATGAAAAATTTAGTATAGGTTGTAGAATGACATGTTTATCGACCCAATTTTATTTTACTGGTCATCTGTTGAATATACCCAAAGTGGTGAAGGGTATCATATAGTCGACCCCGTCCAGACTTTACTACTTTCTTTCTAGTCTCTTATTGGATCTTTCTAGTCTCTTATCGTCTTCATTGCCACTGTTTGATACGAGAAGATTTTCAAAATGCTCGTTCCAGATCGTCAACACGCTATCTGTATCTGTTACCATCTTTCCATCTTCATCTCTACAGGAGGGTGTGCCTGCTCCAAATCCTTCAATTTGGTGTTTTACTCCTTGGTAAAATTTCCGTACTTCATTCTGACTTCCTGCATATTTCGATTTGCTCCCGCTCACCTTTTGTTGCGCTCCATTCTTTTTTTTTCTGAGAATACGTTTCTCCTCTTTAATTTCGCGCATTATGTGTTGCTACTATGTGAAGGTTTGTCCTTTACGCTTCGTTTTCACATTAGTAGCAGTACGACATGGGTTTCTTAATGATGGTTTTTTGTACCCAAGTGTTGCTTTTGTTGTAGTTTGTATGGAGTGTGCAATTCTTTGCCATTGTGCTTCTATATTATTATCGGGACAAGTAATGCTTTCGTCAAGCAAGTGGTTAAGTTGAGCAGAGTCGGCTTCTGCTATCTGTTGTGTTTGCAATTTTTCGACGTCGAGTTTCCATGTTTGTTGCTACATTAAGACGTGTGCAAACCTTGGCTGCTACAAGCTAGTGACCCTAATCGATATTCACTCCTCGGATTGATCGAGCGTCTAAAACACTGGATAAATGCCTCTCGTCTATGACAACATGATCAATTAGATTTCTCGTTCGTTGATCAGAAGAAACCAAGGTGGTCTTGCGTATATCATGTTGATTGAATCTGGTCCTGCTAACTACCATGTTTTTTGCTGTCTCGAAGTCAATCAACATCATGTCGTTGTTCGGTTGTTTCTTCATGGTAATTGAATTTTTAGATGGTGGGGCGAAAAGTCCTTTCCCTTCCGATTTATGCATTAAAATCTTCTGCCCTGCCCATTTTAATGTCATGGACAGGGCAGCGGCCATAAAAATTATTTTCTTTTCGTTTTTTATTTTTCGTTTCTTTTTCATAGTAGGATGGGGCTTCCGAGTGTGGCCAATTTACCCGATGCCTCAATCCACAATTCCACAATTGAAATGAAATAGGGACCAAGATAAGCCTGGGCTTTGGATTGTTAAATCCAATCAGAGCCATTGCTTCTCTATCTATCATCCCCTACGTCACCCATGAGCTATAGTTCTGTCCTATTTTAAATGTTTCATTGGAAAGGAACCTATCAATTCAATTATGAAATACATAATTTGATATTATTAATCTTTCAAAGCCACTTGTTTGTCTTTTTCTTATAAACTGATAATTATTGTGTATTAACTTACATCCTCTCGATATTAATTTATCGATGTACTTATCCCTTGTTGTATGTATATATGTATTTACGCGAAAACATATATGTATCTTGTTTTTTTGTCAGAATTAACTTAAAAGTCCTTACACATGATGGAATCGTTCTTGTGATGCCTACTTAACTGCTGCTTGAATTTTTGCAATGTTTGTTAAGCATTTGAGTGGTACTCGAAAAGTTAAGCGGAATTACACATTTTTGCATATTTGCAACAACATATACGATACGATACTCAGTGTCTCAGTCTCATAGAATGAGAATCCATGTGGCAATATTCTGGCCCCTTTGCAGTTTTTGTTTGCCTTTCCCGCCTGTAAAACACAACAGGGCGGATAGAGGAAGGCTGGGGTAAAAGGTGCAGTAATACTTAAACACTTATGGGGACTATGTTGCAACATTTTAAGGGAATATGTGCAAAATAAGTAATTTCAATGATACCCACTCGCCCATTATGTGTACGTAGGAGTATGTGTTCCATACCCATGTATGTTTGCTGTATATACTCGCATAGACTTTACAATTTTCAAATATTTACCCTGTTCCAAAAGGACCTTGAAATTGTTTTCATTGTTCTTATCAAATGAAGGAACACAAAAGGAAGAAGCTGTAAATATTCCACTCCACTCAGAGCTTCGTTCTTATTAAACTTCTAGATGAAGATTTTCAACTTGTATGGGGTCCAGGAAATACTTCAAGTGGCTTTCTAGGGTGTTTATGAATTGTGACTGTGTGTAAGTGTGGGTGTTTGGATGCATGTGTTTGTTAATGTGCAAGAGGATAAAGAGAATGTTCAATTCCCAAGTTTATTCATAAAAATGCACACACACACACAGGAGAGAACACACAAACACATGTATATGGATGCCTGCAGTCGGCTTGCTTCATCCTTGCATGTCACACAGGATGTATAAAAATATGTGTATGTCTGTGTGCGCTCGTTTATGTGTTTGTATTGCTGCGGTTGGATACTTTAATGAACTTTTTAATGAAGTTGCAACATTACGACATGAAGAGGCAATGCAGTTTTCTACTTATCCGTCTCCGTCCCCGCATCCTTCTTTATTCCATTTTCCTGGAATTTATGTTGCAATGTGGTAGGGGGGAGAAGGAGATAACATTATTTTTAATTGAAATCTAAGGAAATTAAACTTGAAACTTATATGCAACATAATGACGATAATTTGTTTTTTTCTGAAAAAAAGACATTTGAGATTAGAAACATTTGACACATAAATAAATAAGGAGAGGAGATTTTTCTATAGAAGTTAATTGAAAGTGCTTGTTAATTTTTAGTATAATTCCCTGTGGTTAACCGTAAAGAGAAAAGTTTCAATAATCACCAGAAATGTATTCAAAAATCGTTGTTATTTGAATTTAATAGTTTTAAATTTAAGTTTCAAGGTAGATAAAGGAAGAAATACAGAAATACGAAATAGCTTATAACGATGGTAAAGGGACCGGCTAAATTGGTCGCTATAAGCCTTATAAACCATATGAAATAAAGGGCAGAACTTTTCTCGAGACTTCTGGATAAGTTGTTATAACCGATATGCCGTTATAAACGGTGTCGTTGTAAATGATTTCGACTGAACTTTTATAGAATTTGATTCCTAGAGCCGATACCATGGAGACTATGTGAACGATTTTGTTTTTTATGCATTTTTTGTAAAACTTTACGGAGAGAACAAAACCTATATTCATTTGTAGATATATATCCAAAATGTTTTAAACAAAACATAATAATGTCATTTAAGACTTCAGTTAGAGGTGTGTGTAAAGTTTACTGTTGGTCGAAAAAAGAAAATAGAGAGAAAATATCCAAACATCCGGGGTTATATGTAAACCTATGCCGATTTGGAAGCTTTTGGATTTTGAAGTTTTAGAAACCATTTCTAATCAGGTGGCATTTGGGTGATACACCTTTCTACCAATAATTATCAATATTGGTCCCTTTTTTCAGGATAGTCCCCATATAACGATACCTTCCCAATTTAGGTAATTTGGGAAGTATGCTTACATGTTTCCACCAAATTGACTGTAATATGAAAAAATATATTTTGCGAAATTTTTTTTATCTATCCCCCATATAAATAGGTACTTGAGCCATTTTTAGCAGTAACTTTCCTTTTGCGGATTCATTTAAACGATGTATCATTCCGTTTGCAATGCATCGAAATATTAACCGGTAATGGTTATGGTTTTCAATCGAATTCGCTCTTTTTAGGTTTGGCATAGATATTTCGAAGACTTCATCCGAATGTTCCAAACAATATGGCTTTAAATGGTATAAAGGGTTCTGGAAGGCTGACTTATATACAAGTTTGTGCGATGAATATACAGGTCCATGTTTTGATATAACCCCCACTAAGAGCTAAGGTTATTTTTCTGTATTAATACTTTGACATATCTGATTCCTGTTGAATAAAAAATAAATTACAAAAAGTCACGTTTAAAACTTCTAAGGTGAGTGCCTGTAATTTGGAACACTAATTTTTCGGAGCATGGGAAAACCAATATCTCATAAAACCATAACATAGTTCCCATATAGTTGTCCCGATCGACTTAATGAATTTTGAGTACACTCCATGAAGTAGAGGGTATAAAAAGTTCGGTCCGGTCGAACTTAACGGCTTAACTCTAGTTTAGTAAAAACGATAAGATTTTTCAGAAATTTTTTCCAGAGGTATGTATTTTTACCCTAATTATGGGGATATCTTTTTTTCTTGGTGGAAGTGCCCGATCAAATAACCGGGTATTTGATCCGAAAGTTCGGGTTCGGGTACCCGGTTATATCCGGTTCTACGGATCCGGTTAATATAATATGGATATCATTTTAAAGGTTATAAAAATACCTTTCCATTGAGTGGTAATATGATGGGGTTATTTCAAATCGGAGATATAGTCAAAAAACTGGGGCTTGGTCCCCGAATTTTGCCCTATCCAAAATTGTGCGATATGTGGCTGTATCTGTTGTGGATCAAAAGATATGGGCCTTAGAACCCTACAAAAACAAGGCAGAAAAAATATTCTATTTAGGAGCTTCTGTCACAAAAAAAAATATTCTATTTAACAAAAAAATATTCTATTTAACCCAAAAACACCATGCTATTTAAAAGGAGATTCGGTCATGTAGAAAGATTTTCCTTGTTTTTATAGGGTTCTAAGGCCCATATCTTTTGATCCACAACAGATACAGCCACATATCGCACCATTTTGGAAAGGGTAAATTGTGATCTATTATTTGAGTCCGGGTTGGGAAGGGACTATAATGGAAACAAGTTCGACTTTAAGGGAGTTTTTCAAAAAAAAAAAAAAAAAAAAAATCGGGGACCAAAACCCAGTTTTTTGACTATATCTCCAAAATGGTTTGAGATAACCCCATCATATTACCACTCAATGGAAAGGTATTTATATTATATTAACCGGATCGGTAGAACCGGATATAACCGTAACCGTACCCTAACTTCCGGGTCAAATAACCGGGTAACCGAGTACGTCCCCCAAGTAATCGAAAAAATGTAATCGTTGATATCGCCACGAGACGATAAATTACGCTGCCAGGAAATATCTCTTGCAATAAGAACTCATTTGAGATTTTTGAAATGTGACACCCTCTTGTTGAAACCACATATTTTCCAGGTCGTATTCTTCGATAGCAGTCGGTTGTAATGACCATAACTATCCGAA
>NW_026889221.1:0-12708 GCF_032173495.1 Musca vetustissima
AGATTCGATAAAATCGGACGAAACTATGTACTGGAGATATATCTAAATCTGAACCGATTTCCACAAAACTTCGTGAACATCAATATGGACCTATTGAAATACGTTGTGCAAAATTTTGTATCAATTAGAAAATCCCTGAGATTTTGGTGCACCATTTACCAAAAATCAGATGGGGCTATATCTAAATCAGAACCGCTTTTCTCCAATTTCAATAGGGTTGGGCCAAATATGTGAGCTGTGCCAAATTTCATCTATATCGGAACATAAATACGATCTTTACTTGTTTAACAAAAATACATGGACGGACAGACGGACGAACATGCACAAATCAACTCAGAAAGTGATTCTATGCATATTCTCAAAAGGAAACATGTGTCTTTGTCGTTTCTTATTGCTTATTACAAACATATGCACAAAGACATAATACCCTGTACCACAGTGTGTTGAAGGGTATAAAAAGGGGTCATATGGGGACTACCTTTAAAAACGGGCGAATACTAATAACTTTTGGGACTAAGACTTGTTACCATATACGACTACAAATTACAAATTACAGTGATTTCGATTGAAAAATGCGCTCAAGAACCCCAAAATATCGACAATTGGGGGGTACCGTTATATGGGTGCTACCAGCAACAGTGGACCTATAGTTATAATTTTATGTGGAGAAGGTTGCTACCCAATAAGAACCCAAAGTGTCTTTTGGTACCTAATAAAAACCCAATGTACCATATTTCAGCGAATTGGGTTGAAAAGCAACTTTTAGAACCCCAAAATACCAAAAATGGGTGGGAACCCTTATATGGGAGCTATCGGTTCAGATTATGATATAGCTTCCATATATAGTTTCGTCTGATTTTGGTAAATGGTGCACCAAACTCCCAATTGATAATTTCTTTCTTCTTCACACTCCCAAGTATTGTCTAATTGATACAAAATGTTGCATAGCGTTCTGAATTGGGTACTGATTTATATATTCGAAGTTTTGTTGGAATCGGTTCAGATTTATATATAGCTCCCATATATAGTTTCGTCCGATTTTTGGTAAATGGTACACCAAATTCCCAATAATTGTCCGATTGACACAACATTTTGCACAACGAATTGACACAACAATTTAGCACAGCGTACAGACTTAACTCCAATTTGATTTCTATAAAATTTTGTTAAAATCAGTTGAGACAGACGTACTTCTTCCCGGATTCAAAGAAAAATGTTCACGGCGAAATAGCGAAGTTTTATGGAAACTACCAAACTCCCAAGGTTTATCCGATTGAGAACAAATCTTGTCCAGTCAAGCCCAGATTAATGTCTGTGGATTTTTTTGAAATCGGTTCAGATTACTATAACTCCTATTTATAGTTTCTTCCGATTTTAGCTAAATGGTGCACCAAACAACTAATATTTGTCCGATTGAGATAAAATATTGCGCAGTGTACGGATTTAGGTCCAGATAGGCGTATGAGAAGTTTTGTTAAAATCGGATCAGATTTAGATATAGCTCGCATATATGTTCGTCTAATTTCATGTAAATGGTACACCTATGAGCCTACGTCTGTTCGATGTTCACGAGATAAGATTTTATTTAGAAAGAATAACATGAAATGTCTAAGAAGGATTTACAGATTTTTTGACTTACAGAAAAATCCTACCAGCACTTTAAATTTATATTCCTTTTGTATTTGGGCCACATCAACTGACATGACCAATGATGTCCTTTGTTCATGTTTATTAGTCCTATTTGTATCAGCTTCAGAATCATCATCATGATTATCGCCATCACCTTCTTCTCGGCTCTTAGTACTTTGGAGTTGTATTGTCATAACAAAACTAGTATTCCTGTTGTAGTTGTTGTTATGTGTATGTATATTTCTGTCCGTGTATGAAAATGACATATAATTCATAAAGATTCTGCCACCAGTGAAATATATCTGTTTGATTATCGACCATCGAACCTTCCATATGCTCGTATTGGCATTGACCGCGCGACTTGTGCCTCATAACAATAAAATACCCGAAATGTTTGCATGAGAGCTATGTTCAAATATCAACCTATATCACCGATTTACTCCGAAGAATGATTTTATTCCCCAAAATATTAAGGAGAGTCTAAATTAATCACAGCGGATTCACCTGGAAAACGTAAGTAATTCATGGTGGGGAACCGTTACAATGGGGCTTTGTCAAAATGTGTACCGATATACCCTTTACAAATAACAAATATCCTAGAAGTACCAAATTATATAACGTCCTCTGGTACTAACCAAATCTCTTAGGAGGTTTGGTAACTTAGATCCATTTCTGGATATATATAAAGGTAAATTTATTTTGAGACGTTTTCCTTTATTGGCTTTTTCACATTATTTTATATCAACAGCAAGATCGTATTCACCCTAATATACCAACAAATACTAATGTAATCATCATACAATTTATTGTTTTTTAAACGGTTCTTTTATGACCGGTGGTCTTTTTGACTATTCATTTCTGTTCCGGCAAATTTCATTTTTGTCTTCTAGTTAGGTCTCGGTAAAAACACGATATAAACTTAACAGTAGCCTTAACACTCATATATAGAATAGAATACAAAAACAAAAAAAACAGTAAGGGAAGTAGTAAAGTCGGGCTGGTCCGACTATATGATACCCTTCACCACTTTGGGTATATGGTGAATACGTAAATTTCGTGCAAATCGAAGGGTATATAGGGACATTGGTGCACCATTTACATAAAATTGGACGATAATACATATGGAAGCTATATCGAAATCTGAACCTATTTTCCCGAAACTCACTATTCATCATTCTATGCTTAGTTCAGTACGCTATGCCAAATTTGGAGCACATCGAAGGATATATAGGAACTCTGGTGCAGTATTTACCTAAAATCGGACGAAAATATATATGAGAGCTATATCTAAATCTGAACCGATGTTCACGGAACTAAGCACACATCATTCTAGACCTAATTCATTACGCTGTACCAAATTTCGTGCAAATCGAAATATATTAAGGGACTTTGGTAAACCATATACGTTAAATCGAACGAAAATATATATGGGAGCTATATCTAAATCTGAACCGATTTTCTCGAAACTTAGCACACATCATTGTAGACCTAATTCATTAAGCTGTGCTAAATTTCGTGCAAATCGAATAATATTAAGGGACTTTGGTACACCATCTACCTTAATTCGGACGAAAATATATATGGGAGCTATATCTAAATCTGAACCGATTTTCACGAAACACATCATTCTAGACCTAATTCATTACGCTGTGCCAAATTTCGTGCAAATCGAGTGGCATATATAAAATATATATGAGCGCTATATCTAAATCTGAACCGATTTTTTCCAATTTCAATAGGGTTCGTCCTTGGGCCAAATAAGTGACTTGTGTCAAATTTCATCTAATTCGGATAATAAATGCGACCTTCACTTTGTTTACAATTTAACATGGACAGACGGACATGCATAAATCGACTCAGAAAGTGATTCTATGCTTATTGTCAAAAGGAACCATGTGTCTACCTCGATTCCTTTTGCGTGTTACAAACATATGCACAAAGACATAATGCCCTGTACCACAGTGTGGTGAAGGGTATAAAGATGTTTGTCCTTTTCGCTACTCTATGTAGAGAATGGGAAGGATACTGTTGTTACACCTCCTCTTTAATGTCATACAAGGGAATTTGTTAAGGCCATAGTCATATTATAAGGCATTTTATAATAGCTGGCTTAAAGACGCTTCTTTACACATAAAGTTTATGATGTTTTTGTAGAAAAAACAACGGACCTTCTTGCCTATGTTGTATTGGCTTTTTGTGCTCTTCTAATATTGCTTTTTTACCTTTTCCGAAAGTTTTTGCTAAGAAGTGACATGGAACAGAATTATGGCTAGAGAGGAAAAATAAATATCGGTCAAATTTTTCTGGTAGCCACCATAAAACTGTGGACAGCGCACTGCGCTGCAGCATACCAAATGATATATGCCACGTTTGCTTAAATTAGTCAAAATTTACATATGTACATAATTTTGCTCGGATTCATACAAATGGTACACCAAAGAATCCAATTCTCGCCGATAGACATGTAATTCTGTTTCAAAGATCCTCTTAAGATGATATGTGCATTTCAAATCCGAATTGGATGAAATTTCGTGCAGCACATTAATTTGGCCCAAGGACGAATTCTATTGAAATTAGGAAAAATCGGTTCATATTTAGACATGGTTAATGGTGTATCAAAGTTCCTATATATCATTGAATTTTCACGAGTTTGGCGTAGCGTACTGAATTATGTCTAGAATGATGTGTGTTAAGATTCGTGAAAATGTGTTCACGTTAGATATATTGAGTTTGCTTTAAATTTATTTACATAAATGAGATGAAATTTAGCATCGGTTGCAGAAATGCATGTATATGGATTGATGTTAGTCGGTTCACTAATAGATAAAGATCACATATTTAAGTTCATTCAATTTCATGCCAATTTTCCTTATTATTACAAAAAATATTACAAACAACATATATAAAAATACAAAAACCGTGCAACTAAATAAACTTATTATCTTGAGATTTCAAACTTTGCGACAGTTATTTATTTTGATATTCGCTACCTATGAATCAAAGCTGGTAAATTACAATGAGAGCTTCATATCGACTACGCCATTGTCGAATGTGCCCCGATGCCGAAGGTGCCCCAGTCTCCCTACCAAATATAATTACGAAGTCTTACTAATATTACTATGTTAATATACTTTAACAATTTCATAATACGATTTTAATATTTATTAATATTATACACCTCGAACGTATTCATGTGTGTTACCAAAGAAACGTCACTACATGAAGAAGGTATAACCTTGCCATTTTTAACGGATATTCATATTTGTTTTAAAAGCTTATTTTTTCGAAATATATTTTTGTTAATCTGATGGATATTATTATTTTTATAAATCTACACTCTTGTTGTTGTTGTTGGCTTTTTAGGTGCCTTTAAGCTGCAAATCCACTAAAAGGTTTGTGAAAAATTTGTCGTTAAGCTTGAGAGCGAACTAATAAGAAAGAACAATAACAACAACGACAAAACTTTATCCAACACTACATTCAGATACGAAACATATTTCATGGAAAAACAACATTAGCTGTAGAACAACACCAGCAGAAACAGCAGCAACAACAACGGCGACAGTGTCAGCAGCGATGTTCGTAGAAACGGTATTGTGAAAACTAACACTGAACTGAACTTTTGTTGCCACTTCTCTTTTACGAGTAGTTCCGAACATAAAATGCACATTTGCTTGTAACTTTTGTTCCGTCCATTATTCTGCTGATACTACAACAAAAGCATAAATTTATCGAATGGTAAAAATAGAAAGAGAGCAAATGTGATTTAAATAAATATAGTTGTCGTTTATGGGTAGGGTAGTACCTATTTAACTCTTTTTCTTACATGGAATTGTGGGGAGTTTGGGCACGTTTAAGAACCGAAATGGCTTTAATGTTGTATTTTAAACTAGCTGGACCCGTGGCACTTCGCTGCCCCTACCAAAGGCCAAAAAAGTAAATCCATAATATGGTCATTTTTACGATGGAATGTGTAACTGACTTAGAATTTTTAAACGTATAGCATTATTGCTATGCGAAAAAACCGTAACTCAAGTGGAAGTGCATTCCAGCATCGCGTAAATATTCCAAATTCGAGGTATCAAAATATTGGGGTTTCTGGAGGAGTGTGTGAAAAAAAATAACATCTTTAAGTGTCCACGGTAATATATAAACTGAATATTTTTTTCAAAAGAGCATCCAAGAAAGCGAGTAACATATTTCGACACGTGTTTGTCACTACGTAGATTATAAATAAAGCGTGTTATGGTATTAATAATTCGCTTTAGCTTATTAACATGCAAATCAATGGATCCCGAAGTCCATATAAGAGCAGTCCATTAACAGAGCATTTGCCAGTATTAACTTTACACGTTGCGTTAAATGTAAATTAGATGCAAAAATTCTACGCAAAGTGTTCCAATCTTCCCCGCTAAAACAGTTGCTGTACAACAATAATTTTGCACTGATCTAGGAATATATTGAAAGATGAGGGATTATGATTATTCGAACAAAATCCCAAAGCTTTTGGTTTGAAAAAATTGACATTAAAATAATGCACAGAACGCAGTGCATAAACCGACTTAGTTGGATGTTTTTGTTATCTTCCATCAAAGTAGAAGTATCCATTGAAAAGCAGTAATAGGATCAGCGAATAAAAATTAAAGGTTTATCTAAATTTATCAAATCCCAGTCTCCGACTTTTAACGTGCCTTCTAGATGATCAAACGATTTATAATTAAAATTCACACTATTCACTTCGTTGTTTTTTAAGCCAAATAATATTTTTTCCAAAGTAAACATGTTTTCACAAACTGAAAAAAAAAACAGTAAGAAAAGCAGTAAATTCGGACTGGGCCGACTATATGATACCCTACATTGACATGAAATTGAACGAACTTAAACATGTGAAATTTATCTATAGCTAAGCCGACTAACATGAGTCCCTACACATGTCATTCTGCAACCTATGCTAAATTTTATAAATCGATTTAAAGCAAACTTGACACACGCTATATGGTATGTTGCTCGGTTTAAAATTTAATCTCAGTCAGACATCCATTTATTACATGGCGTACATTTACCATGAACCGAATTCAAGGAAACTTACCAGAGATTAATTTATATCGGACGAACATATATACGGAAACTACATCTAAATCTGAACAGATTTTCACGAAACTTTGCTAGACTATTATAGACTTAATTCAGTACGCTATGCCAAAATTCGTGCAAATCGTTTATATAGAGGCTTTAGTGCACTATTTACATAAAATCGGACGAAAATATATAAAGGAGCTTTATCTAAATCTGAACCGATTTTCACGAAACTTTGCACACATTATTCTAGACTTAATTCAGTCCGCTATGCCAAAATTCGTGCAAATCGAATGATATATAGCGACTTTGGTGTACTAATTACCTAAAATCGGTCCAAATATATATTTGAGCTATATCTAATTTTCCCGAAACTTAGCATACATCACTCTTGACCTAATTTAGTAGGCTGTACCAAATTTCGTGCAAATCGAAAGATATATAGAGACCATTTACATTTACAATCAGACAAAAATATATATGGGAGCTACTTCTAAATCTGAACCGATGTTCATGAAACTTATCACAATCATTCTAGACTTAATTCAGTACGCTATGCGTGCTGAGTACGCTATGCGTACTGAGTTCGCTATGCGTACTGCAAATCGAATGATTTTCAGGGACTTTCGATTTTTACGAAACTTAGCACACATCATTCTAGACTTAACTCAGTACACTATGCCAAAATTCATGCAAATCGAATGATATATATCGACTTTGGTGTACCAATTACCTAAAATCGGGCAAAACTATATATGGGACCTATATCTAAATCTGAACCGATTTTCACGAAACTCCGCACACATCATTCTAGACTTAATTGAGTACGCTTTGCCAAATTTCGTGCAAATCGAAAGATATATAGGGACTTTGGTGCACCATTTACCTAAAATCGGACGAAAATATGTATGGGAGCTATATCTAAATCGGATATATATTCTAGACTAAATCCAGTACGCAATGTCAAATTTCGTGCAAATCGAAGGATATATAGGGACCATTTACATAAAATCGGACGAAACTATATATGGGAGCTATATGTAAATCTGAACCGATTTTCACCAATTTCAATAGGGTTCGTCCTTGGGCCAAATAAATGAGCTGAACCAAATTTCATCCAAATCGTATTATGAATGCGACCTGTACTTTGTTCACAAATTAACATCAACTTATGTTTTTCAATATACGTACATATGAATTTTATGTATTTCAAAATATATCCACATTGTTCCAAAATATATCCTCATCGGATGATCCGTATTTGCATCCATTTTACTCAAGTCTTAAAATATATACATAGCAAATGTACATATGTGTACATACATATATTCTTTCAGATGTATGAATACTGTTGATGCTATTACTCCGCATCCACGGGGACTTTTAAAAGTTTGTCTAACCTATGTTACTTCCATGGGATCGCATGACGTACTGTGAACATTTAATTAAAATCTGTTCAGTGTTTTTGAGACCGCAAACAATATATTTCCTATATACATATAGATTCAAATGCAATGAGGAGTTCCTTTTTACCTTGATCGTACCATGCTCATGTTGTATATGTATCCTAACAGACGTCGCCCTTTCGAAGGAACATTGACGTGAAATTGAACGAACGTAAATATGTAAATAGGTTGTGTCTATCGGTCTAGCTATGCGTCTTTAGTGCACCATTTACTTAAAATCGGACGAAAATATATAAAGGACGTATATGTAAAGCTGAACCTATTTTCACGAAAGTTATCACACATAATTGTAGGCTTAATTCAGTACGCTATGTTAAAATTCGTGTTAATCGAAAAATATATAGGGCTTTGGTGCTGCATTAACACAAAATCGGACGAAAGTATAAATGGGAGCTATATCTAAATCTGAACCGATTATCGCGAAACTTAGCACACACGCTTTTCCAAATAATTTTGTAGAACTATATCCAAATTTGAACCGATTTTCACCAAACTTTGAGCACATTATTCTAGACTTAATTCAGTGCGCTATGCCAAATGTTGTGCAAATCGAAAGATGTATAGCGACTTTGGTGCACCATTTACATTAAATTGGACGAATATATTGGAAGCTATATCTAAATCTGAACCGATTTTCACCAATTTCAATAGGGTTATTTGGCCAAGGACCCTATTGAAATTGGTGAAAATCGAGCGTACCAAACTTAATCTAAATCGGATTATAAATGCGACTTGTACTTAGTTTACAATTGGACGGGTATGCATAAATCGACTCAGAAAGTTATTCTATGCTTATTCTCAAAAGGAACCATGGGTCTATCTCGATTTATTTTGCCTGTTGCAAACATATGCACAAAGCCATAATACCAGTTTGGTGAAGGGTATAAAGAGGGCAAATTTGTGTACAGTACTAATATGTGTATACATAAAAATTATTTAAATCGCTTCGTACTCAAATTGTACGAATTCTGTCATCAGTAATATGTACAGTACTAATTTGTGTATACAGTACACATTACTTAAATCGCTTCGTACTCGATTTGTCATCTGTATTATTGTCATTCTCTCATCAGTATCACTTTTTTGATTCAGGTATTTCCACCTTTATCATTTTCATATAAACAAATTGGGAATTGGCAGCACCTACATAAAGGTGGTTTGTGAACTTAGTAAACATCTGTGGTTTGTATATTTACTAACTTTTTGCTATAATTGTCAATTCCAATTCTTTGCCATAATGGTCAATTCTGAAATAAAAAAGGGGCAATTTGTATGGGGGCTACTGTTTCCCCTGCCCCTATCAAAAAATTAAATACCCTATGTTACCACAAATGTACTCAAAAATCGACTGTGAAAATTTCATGAAAATCCGTTCAGTAGTTTAGGAGCCTATAGGTAACACCTATCAAACAAACAAACAGAAATTCATTTTTATATATATAGATACAATGAATCGCTCAGTTCGAACAGGATCCATAAATTGCCCACCCGAAAATGGTACTCTGAGCAGTGAGCAAGGCGCTGCGTGAATACACCCCTTCTGACATTACTCTCGGATAAAGATCCACTCCGATTACAATATCGATGCCGGCAGATTTGTGGAAGTCCGGATCGGCGAACAGCAAATGCGGGAAGTGCTTGTGGTAGTCTTCCGGAAGTGATTCGAGTGGAGTCTTCATCGCGATCCGATTATCCACACGAAAAGTGCCCTCAATCTTCACGGACGAATCATGCCTAGAGTAGAGTGTAAGCGCGCAAATGGTCTCCTCCCTCAAAGTATGCCGCGCTATCTTGTGCTTGTCGGCGAAACCCCGGGCTATGCGGCTCACCAACGAACCCGAATCCAGCAAGCATCGAGCCATCACTTTCGCGTCGATCCGAACCAGAACTGTGGGTAATAATATTATATTGTTCTTGTGGATCAATGATGTTAGGGATCCTTGGGACGAAACGGCGGGCCTAGTAGGTTCAACAGCGCGATAATGAGATCTCGTTGATGTAGATGACTGTGGTGACACCGAGTGAGATTTGGACCGAGACGACGAATTTCCTGGCAGAAGCTGGTCACGGAGCTTGGGGTTCACATGCAGCAATGTGTGGTGGAATTTGTGGCAATGATGGCAGCCGCGATCGCTAAAGCATGTACCATGTGAGTGTCCGTGAGCCAGGCAGTTCACACAGTATTTATGCCGCCGTACAACATTCAGCCGATCTGCCATGGTCATATCTAAAAACTTCCTGCACAATCGTAATGGATGCGGACGCTGGCACAGACGGCAGAGGAAACTTCCCTTTCTGTGAGGAGCTTGGTTGGCACGGGAATGACTGATGCGACTGGAGCTGTTCGATTTAGGCATGGTTCTTGACGTAACATAAATATAGATAGAAGGAAAGGAAGAGAAAGGTAAATGGAAGAAATTTCGAACTTAGTTATCAGAAGGAAGAACTACGAGCTTGGTTATCGGGCGAGTTATGATGCCTTTCTAAGTCACGACGTCTGCGACTCGTACATGCCGATCGGAACCAAGATAAGTCTTAATGACTCTACCCAACCGCCACGAAGTCGGCGGAAGATTCTCGTCATGAATAGCGACCAGTGTGTTCTCCTCAATATCCTTTTCTGAAGTTTGCCACTTCGGACGCTTTTGGAGTTCTCGAAGATATTCAGTTTTCCAGCGAGAACAGAAACTTCGATGGACAGCTTTAAGACGTTGCCATCTATTCAGCAGGGAGAGAGGACTGTCATCAATATGTGGATCGACCGGAACAAGAATCGGAGAACCAATCAGGAAATGGCCAGGAGTCAGAGCTGCGAAATCGGAAGGCTCGCTTGAAATCGGAGAAAGAGGACGCGAATTTAAACACGCTTCAATCCTCGAGAGTAGCGTGGAGAACTCCTCGAAAGTATACTTGGATGAGCCGGCGAACTTACGGAAGTGGGTTTTGAAGCTTTTGACTCCGGCCTCCCAGAGGCCACCCATATGAGGTGCCCCAGGTGGAATAAAATGCCAGTTTAGATTATGAAGAGCATATTAAGAGATCACAGCCGAACGCGAAACTTGAATGAATTCTCTAGACAGAACTATGGACGCCCCTACAAAGGTCGTACCATTGTCAGAGTGTAAGTGGGAAGGACATCCCCTCCTAGAAACGAACCGATGGAAGGCTGCTAGGAACGTGGGCGTCGACAGGTCGGATGTAAGCTCCAAATGGATCGCCTTTGTGGCAAAACACACGAACACGCACACGTAACCTTTCGTGAAACGACAACCACGCCCGCAATAACTTTTCACATCAAACGGTCCCGCAAAATCAAGACCGGTACGGAAAAATGGACGAGAAAGGACAGTTCGCTCAGGAGGGAGGGCAGCCATGATCTGCTTCTGACAATGCTTTTTGTAAAGAACACACGTTTTGCACTCCTTTATGACTGCCTTGATCATGTTCTTTACCTTGGGTATCCAGTATTGTGATCTTATCACTCGAAGAACAAGTTGATTGCCACCATGAATGGTAATCTGATGAACAAATTGAACATAGAGCCTGGAGAACTTGCAACTGTACGGGAGTATGATCGGACGTCTTTCATCGAAAGAAATTCCAGGTGACGAATCTAACCGGCCGCAAGAACGAATTAGGCCATCAGCATCTAGATATGGATTTAAGCTTAGAAGTGAACTAGAGGACGAAACAGTCTTTCCCATGTACAATGTCCGGTACTCCTCTGGATAACAGAACTTTTGACACCATTTAACAAGAATATTACGACCTCCGATCATATCCGAACTGCAGAGAGGTTCCGAAGCGCGCGAAAAAGAAGAAGGGTACGGTGAATAAATCGATACACATAGGAAAATACCCTAAGTGCTCGCTGATAAGATGAAATGCTTCCCAAGATATCCTCCGTTGAATTGAAATAGGAAAAATGAACACGAACAGACTTTCGCTCCAGGTCTGTTTCTTTTGAATGAATGAACTCTGGCGTTTCACGAAGCCACCACGGTCCGTACCAACAAAGATCATTATTGACAATGTCTTGTGGCAACACATCGCGGCTCGCTAAATCTGCTGGATTGGCTTCCGAAGGAACATGGTGAAATCTGGACGGATCAACTACTTGAATAATATTCGAAACTCTGTTGGCAACGAATGTTTGCCAATGACCAGGAGGTTTGGAAAGCCGGGAAGAAACAGGATCATGAGGGTCTGTCCAGCAGAACAGAATGTCAAAATGTAAGGATGGAGTAATGTATCGATCATGTCTGTTGAAGAAAACCATCCCACAAAGTTCCAACCTTGGAATGGACAGTGTTTTAACTGGAGCAACTCTTGTTCTGGAATTCACCAGCTGAGTGAATGCGGACGTACCTCTAGCTTTTCGCATGTCTAAAGCGGCCGCGTATGCCTTTTCGGATTCATCGCAAAAGCCATGGAACTGAATGTCAGCCGTAGGAGTAAAATTGAGCAACCTAAAATACATCTATCAAGAACAGAGTAGTTTGACTGAAATATATTCCATCCAAGCAATGCGTACCGT
>NW_026889222.1:0-12688 GCF_032173495.1 Musca vetustissima
TCGGTTCACCTAAATTTGTATCACATTTAGTACCACTTAGAACACATAAGTAAAAATTTCCATTACTACCTACATCATGCAATCCAATTAAAATCATGAATTAGATAAAATCTTAATAATCAAATTGTACTAAATTTACATACCCTAAATCAATCCTACGGTGATTCTAAATCAAAATTTCATGACTCCAACTCTATCGGTTCAACAACAATTAAAATTGTACCAAATTTAGTACACAGTAGTACCAATTTCCAAAACATCCTGCATACCCGAATCCTACACCTCCACATTGTTCCTAAATCAAAATTTCAGGATTGCACCCACAATTCAAATTGTACCAAATTTAGTACACATTAGTACCAATTTCCAAATTTTCCTACATACTCCAATCCTACACCTCCCCAGTGATCCTGAATCAAAATTTCAGGATTCAAACTTTATCGCTTCACCCACAATTTAAATTGTACCGAATTTGGTACACTTAGAACAAATTTTTAAAACTTCCTATATACCCAAACCCTATACCCCCACAGTGATCCTAAATCAAAATTTCATGATTTCAACTTTATCGGTTTACCCACAATTTAGTTGTACCAAATTTAGTACACATTAGTACAAATTTCTAAAACTTCCTACATATTTCAATCTTACACCTCAACAGTGATCCTGACTCCTGATTCTAGCTCTAAAATTCAAATTGACCAAATTTAGTACCATTTAGTACGAATTTCAAAAACTTTCAACTTAACCCAAACCAACACCCCCATAGTTCTCCAAAATCTAAATTTCAGGATTCCAACTCTATCGGTTCACCCACAATTCAAATTGTACCAAATTTAGTACACAGTTGTACGAATTTCCAAAACTTCCTACTTAACTCAAACCAACACCCCCACAGTGATCCTAAATCCAAGTTTGAGGATTCCAATTCCATCGGTTCACCCACAATTTAAATTGTACCAAATTTAGTACACATTAGTACAAAATTTTAAAACTTCTTACATATCTCAATCTTACACCTCGACAGTGATCCTGACTCCAAGTTTTATGCTTCTAGCTCAATTGGTTCACCTAAAATTCAAATTGTACCAAATTTAGTACCATTTAGTACCCATAAGTAATAATGTCTTAAACTGAGTCCTGACCCCAATCCTACACCCCTACAATGATCCAAATTTCATTGTTTCAGCTCTATCGGTTCACCCAAATCCAAATTGTACCAATTATAGTACGATTTAGTACTTTTCGTACACATAAGTAACAAATTTCCAAAACTACGTACATATCACAATCCTATACTCCGACGGTAATGTTACTTTCAATTTTCAGGGTTCTAGCTCCATTTGTACCTCCAAATCAAATTTGTACCAAATATAGTACCATATAGTACTTTTCGTACACATGAGTACACGGTTTCAAAACCATCTCCTTATATCGACCCTACATCCCAACCCTAATTCGCATTCCAAATTTCAAGTTTTTAGCTCTATCCGTTCTCATGCTACAGAATTGTACCAAATTTAGTACATTTCGGATAGTTGTAGTTCGAATTTCCAAAAACCCTTTGGTACATCTATCCTACACTCCATCAGTGACCCTCAATCCAAATTTCAGTTCTAGCTCTACTGGTTTGCCAAATACAAATGATATCATATTTAGTACTTTTTAGTACTTTTCGTACCCTTCTAGTACGAATTTCCAAAAACCCAGCCTTATCTGTCACATTTGGGCCAAGAGTGACCCTCACCCAAAATTTCAAGATTCTAGCTTCAGCCGTTTCGTCTGGGCGTTGATGAATCGTTAAATCAGTCAGTCAGTCAGTCAGTCAGTCAGTCAGTCAATCACTTTACTCTTTTATTAGTATAGATTTCTGCAGTTTTTTTAGCGTTTTGGTGCGTTTTTTTTTTATTTCTTTAGCTAAAAATGTCATCTTGTCATTCATTGTCTGAGAGCTCGAATTCATCATAAGCTTCGACGATTATAAAAAACAACGTTCGAACTTGTATCTATAAAAAAAGCTAATAAAAAACCCTTTTACCCGATTACTTGAAACTGCACAACACAATCACTATTTGTCAAAACAAAGAATATTATTAAAATAAATAAAAACAAAATATTATTGTAACAAAGAATATTATTAAAAGAAACAAAAATAACAACAATAAAATAATTAGAAAAAGCAACATGAAAAACAAGAAAACACAACACTCAACAACAGCACCAGTCACGAGATCAATGTGACTTTTAGCTAATTTCACTGCTGCAACACCTGTATTAAACAATGCATAGCTTCTAAAAGGCACAAAAGGGCAGCGTAAAATTTTGCAATATAACACAGATTTATGTCCTCTTTAATATAAACCAAAAATTATGAAATGAATGTGGACGAATAATAACTATTTATCCATTTAGTATATAAAAATATTAATTTTTTTGGCATTTTCAATATAAATCATCAAATCTAAATCACTTCCAAACACAATTTGATACTCAAATGTTAACGAAGTATTTGCAAAATAACCTAATCTTCATGGTTCCATTGAAAAATGTTTAACTTTTACAATACTTTTTAAACTAAATAAAATTTTCAACGGGAACGTTTTCACTTTTTTCAGCCTTTTTTGGCACAAAACTTTCTATGAAGTTTGACTTTGAAGTTTCACTACAAAAACACCAGTCCACTTTTGACATTTATTTTAACGACAAGTGATGTAGAATTTTATATACTTTAACCTTGTGCAAAAATTTTTAACGATACTTAAAATTTTATTTTTTAATTAATCCAAGAAAACAGGCTATTCTAACCCACTGTGCGACGCGAGAAAGAGAGTTGCAAATGTCTGTTGCCAACATTTCTGCTTACAACAGCGTGGTGGTAGTGAATTGGTGGAAATGCTGAATTGTTATGGCAGTGAAATTAAATTTTACGAATACCAGAATAACACGCAGTTAATGCGACAACATGAAAGCCAACAAAAGCAACAACAACAATAAAGAACTGGGGAATATGCACTTCTTTTTATCTAAGACCCGCACAACGCCAGTAACAGCATCAACACATTGCTGGCACAATAATGATGCTGGCTGTGCAGCATCCAAGCTACATCAATCCTTCGCGCTATTGGTAATTCATGCCACAATAATAGCTGCAACAAATCTGGCACTCACTGCTACCACTGCCACCACTACTACTACTACGATAATATGTGAACATGAACAACAGCAACAAACAAATAAAATCACAGCAATATACTTTTTACACAACACAATGACATTGGAATTGTGTGCATCCACGGGCAACATACAGAGGCGAACGAAAAATATGATTAACACATGAAGTGAACAATAACGCAGTGCTTTGGCAGCGTAGCTTGATGTGGCAACAATTAACCATCATCCTAGTTCTACTGATGCGTGCGAAATTCGATCATTTTGGAGTGTTCAAACGCTGCGTGAATATCAGAATAAACCCAGTAAGGAAAGTAGTAATGTCGGACGGGGCCGACTATATGATACCCTTCACCACTATGGGTATATTAAACAGGACTATTAGCATGAAATTGGATGAAATAAAATATGTGATATTTATCTAAATGTGAATCTACGTAGATCTATCCATAAAGTATGTAAATCGACTTCAAACAAACTTAAATGGGTCATCCGTTGGGCTATGTCTGTACTTCTAGAAAACGCAACTACATAATTCTATGCTCAATTTTGTACGTTGTGCAAAATTTGATGTCAAACTGACTAACATGGGAAGTTTGATGCCCAATTTACTTGAAATCGGGCGAAAATATATATGGAAGCTCTATCCAAATATTAAGCGATTTCAAACAAACTTGTCACAGGATAGGTTATACTAATTTCAGAACGTTTTGTTCCTATTGATTCCTTGGTGCGTCAATTACTTAAAATCAATCTATAATAAAAGGGAGCTATATCTAAATCTGGACCGATTTTCACGAAACAACGCAATTCAGTACGTTATGCCAAATTTTGTGCAAAACGAAAGATATATAGGGACTTTGGTGCACCATTTACATGGAATCTGACGAAACTATATGTGGGAGCTTTATAGAAATCTGGACTGATTTTCTCGAAACTTGGCAGACATCACTCTAGGCTCAATTCAGTACGTTATGCCAACTTTCGTGCAAATCGAAGGATATATAGGGAATTTGGTGCACCATTTACATGAAATCGGACGAAACTATATATGGGAGGTATATGTAAATCTTGACCTATTTTCACGAAACTTGGCAAACATCATTCTAGACTCAATTCAGTACGTTATGCCAAATTTCGTGCAAATCGCAAGATATATGTGGTGCACCATTTACATGAAATCGAAGGAACTATATATGGGACCTATATCTAAATCTGTACCGATTTTCATGAAACTTGCCAGACATCATTTTAGACCCAATTCAGTACGTTATGCCAAATTTCGTGCAAATCAAAAGGTATATAGGGACTTTGGGGCACCATTTACATGAAATCGGACGAAACTATATATGGGAGCTATATCCAAATCTGGACCGATTTTCACGAAACTTGAAAGACATCATTGTAGACTCAATTAACTACGTTATGCCAAATTTCGTGCAAATCGAAGGATATATAGGGAGTTTGGGGCACCATTTACATGAAATCGGACGAAACTATATATGGGAGCTATATCGAAATCTGGACCGATTTTCACGAAACTTGGCAGACGTCATTCTAGACTCAATTAACTACGTTATGCCAAATTTCGTGCAAATCGAAGGATATATAGGGAGTTTGGTGCACCATTTACATGAAATCGGACGAAACTATATATGGGAGCTAATCTAAATCTGGACCGATTTTCACGAAACTTGGCAGACATTATTCTAGACCTAAATGATTAGGCTGTACCAAATTTCGTGCAAATCAAAAGATATATAGGGACTTTGGGGCATCATTTACATGAAATCGGACGAAACTATATATGGAAGATATATCTAAATCAGGACCGATTTTCATGAAACTTGGCAGACATCATTCTGGGCTCAATTAAGTACGTTGTGCCAAATTTCGTGCAAATCGAAGGATATATAGGGACTTTGGTGCACCATTTACATGTAATCGGACGAAACTATATATGGGAGCTATATCTAAATCTGGACCGATTTTCTCGAAACTTGGCAGACATCATTCTAGGCTCAATTCAGTACGTTATACCAAATTTCGTGCAAATCGAAAGATATATAGGGACTTTAGGGCACAATTTATATGAAATCGGACGAAACTATATATGGGAGCTATATCTAAATCTGGACCGATTTTCTCGAAACTTGGCAGACATCACTCTAGGCTTAATTCAGTACGATATGCCAAATTTCGTGCAAATCAAAAGATATGCAGGGACTTTGGGGCACCATTTACATGAAATCGGAAGAAACTATATATGGGAGCTATATCTAAATCTGGGCCGATTTTCACGAAACTTGGCAGACATCATTATAGGCCTAAATGATTAGCCTGTACCAAATTTCGTGCAAATCGAAAGATATATAGGGACCGTTTACATTAAATCGGTTAAATATATATATGGGAGCTATATCTAAATCTGAACCGATTTTTCCCAATTTCAATAGGGTTCGTCCTTGGGCGGAATAAGTGACCTGTGCAAAATTTCATCCAATTCGGATCATAAATGCGACCTGTACTTTGTTTACAATTTAACATGGACAGACAGACAGACAGACAGACGGACGGACGGACATGCATAAATCGACTCAGAAAGTGATTTTATGCATATTCTCAAAAGGAAGCATGGGCATATCTCGATTATTTTTGCCTGTTACAAACATATGTACAAAGACATAATACCCTGTACCACAGTGTGGTGAAGGGTATAACAAAATGCTACATTTTAATTAAAGCAGGGACAAATTTCTATTGAAACTCGATCGTTGGAGGATGTTTTATTCATATCAAACAGTTGCTTTCAAAATGTATTCAAATAATGCTATAGTTATGAAATTTTGCATCTGGTTCAGTATTAGTGCGTATGTGTGAGACAATGTTGGGTGTTTGAAATTTCGCAATTATTATTATTTTTATGGAACGAATAAAGCTAAATAAAAATTTAAAAGCATTTATTGGAAATTTGAAAACAGTAGGTTACAGAAAGTAGTAAAAGTTACTAAATTAGTTAAAGAAGAAGTCACAATATTTAAGACAGAACAGAACATTTGTACACACATTACTACTACTGCTAGGATATACGCTGGTGTGTAATAAAAATAAAATTTGTTTTTTCTTAAATATTTAAGTTATTAAGTAGTGTCTTATTTTAATATAGATAATTTGTAAAGATATTAAATTCCTATATGTCTGATAAAAAATATTTCTATAGAAAATTTCTATAGTAAAAAAGACAATATTTTATATTCATTGAGATCACACAAATATATAAATTCATTATCTTTAAGGTATTGCGTATGTATAAAATGTCTTCAAATCAAGTCTTCTGCTTTAGAAGAAAACCAGTAAGGAAAGTAGTTAAATCCGACGGGGCCGACTATATGATACCCTTTACCACCTTCGGCATATTCCACAGATGGAATCCTAACAGACATCGCATTTTTTGAAGGACAATTAACATGAAATTAAACATGTAATTCTGAAACTTGTCACATGTTAGGTTACACTTATTTAAATATGTTTTGTGCATTCGGTCACATTTTAAGTTCTGTATTTACTTATAAGTCCAAATCTCGTGCAAATCGAAGGATACATACGGACTTTCGTGCACTATTTACCTAAAATCGGACGAAAATATATATGGGAGCTATATCTAAATCTGAACCGATTTTTCTCAATTTCAGTAGGGTTCGTCCTTGGGCCAAATCAATGAGTTGTGTCAAATTTCATCCAATTCGTATCAATTTAACATGGACAGACAGACGGACGGACATGCATAAATCGACTTAAAAAGTGATTCTATGCATATTCTCAAAAGGAACCATGTGTCTATCTCGTTTCCTTTTGCCTGTTACAAACATATGCACAAAGACATAATACCCTGCACCACAGTGTAGTGAAGGGTATAAAAATGAAGCACTTAAATTTCTACTTCCTGCTTACAACTTCGAAAATATTTTTCATCAAATTGTATGATTTTTTTTAAATCGTTATATACAAATGTTATGATTCATAATGTTTTAAAATCCGCTTGTCAAATTTATAACCAGAAAGGAAAGTAGTAAAGTCGGTCTGGATCGACTATATGATACCCTTCACCACTTTGGGTATATTGTACATATATCAGACCCCCCGTTCGAAATATATACGGAAGCGTTGTGCAAAATTTCGTGTTAATCGGAAAATATTAGGAATTTGGTGCACCATTTATGAAAAATCGGACAAATATATATGTATATGCGGGAGCTATATCGTAATTTGGACCGATTTTTCCGAAACTTGCCACACATCATTCTAGACTCAATCTTGTATGATATGCCAAATTTCGCGCACATCGAGGGATAAATAGGGACTTTGGTACACCATTTACATAAAATCAGACGATAATAAATGTGGGAGCTATATCTAAATCTGAACCGATTTTCAGGAATCTTGTCACTAATCATTCTAGACTCACTTTGGTGCACTGTTTACCTAAAATCGGACGAAAATGCATATAAATCGGACGAAAATACAGAAATTTATATGGAACTTACCACACATCATTCTAGTCTTAATTCAGTACGTTGTGCCAAATGTAAATCTGAACCGATTTTCACGGAATTTAACACACATCGTTCTAGACATAATTCAGTAGAGTTCGTCCTTGGGCCAGATAAATGAGTTGTGCCAAATTTCGTCCAATTTTAATCCAAAATGCGACCTGTACTTTGTTTACAATTTTACATGGACAGACAGATGGACGGACGGACATGCATAAATCGACTTAGAAAGTGATTCTATGCATATTCTCATTTCTATTTTTAAATAAACCGTTACATTTAATGTTTAGTTGTAAGAAATTATGTTTTAAATATGAATTACGTTATACTTTTGCGATCAGTTCAAGTTTGGAGTTTAACGCAATATGCTGTACATTTGAAAGATAAATAAAAAAATATATTTTAAATCAAAATGAAAGTAGTTGTGTTTCAATCTACTTAACTCGTACGATACCTTCACAACTACCACGAAATTCTAACTTTCTGTGGATGTTTATTACGCTATATTTCCGACCTCTAGTGTGGTAACGGGTTACTAAATAATACCGACAACATAACTGGTATCAATTTAAAGGTCAATCACTCCTCTTGAATATACTGTTATTTTTCACACAAAAATCAGGGTACATTTGACCCGCTAAATATTGACCAATCATTATCAAAAACAATAGGGGTCTTCATTGTCCAGAACCCATCCTACACGGAACATTTTGTGAAGATTGGTCCATAATTGTGATACTGACCACAGTTATGGACCAATCTTCACACATTATAATTGAGAGACGGACGGACGGACACACATGTCTAGATCGACACAGGTCGGTGGTGGAGCAATATTTCGCGGCATGACAAACTCTTGGGGCTACGCAAAGCTATAATACCCTGACAACCCGTAGTATGGTTCAAGGTATAAAAACAATAATGTCAAATATTCATTATCAAAATAGTATATTTTTTTCTAAATACTAAACAAGCCTTGTCCAATGATGGGTATTTGATGTTAACAGGGAAGTTGTTAACGTCGAAAACGTCATATACCTGTATAGAATGTAATAAATGTAGTAAACGCCATTTATTTCAATATTATCACCATATACAATTATTTTCAAGATTATATATTATTTTTACATATATCTGACTATTGCTTACCAGGACTGATAAAAAATTCGAAATTTTTATACCCTTCACCACACTGTGGTACAGGGTATTATGTCTTTGTGCATATGTTTGTAACAGGCAAAAGGAAACGAGATAGACACATGGTTCCTTTTGAGAATATGCATAGAATCACTTTCTGACTCGATTTATGCATGTCCGTCCGTCTGTAGATGTTAAATTGTAAACAAAGTACAGGTCGCATTTATGATCCGATTTGAATGAAATTTGGCACAAGTCACTTATTTGGCCCAACCCTATTGAAATTGGGAAAAATCGGTTCAGATTCAGATATAGCTCCCATATATATTTTCGTCCGAGATAGGCACCAAAGTACCTACATATCTTTCGATTTGCATTTGCGATTTGAAATTTGGCATAGCGTACTGAATTAGGTCCAGAGTGATGTGTGCTGAGTTTCGTGAAAATCGATTCAGATTTAGATATAGCGCCCATATATAGTTTTGCCCCATTTTAGGTAAATGGTGCACCAAAGTACCTATATATCTTTCGATTTGCACGAAATTTGGCATAGCGTACTGAATTAGGTCCAGAGTGATGTGTGGTGAGTTTCGTGAAAATCGGTTCAGATTTAGATATAGTTCCCATATATAGTTTCGCCCCATTTTAGGTAAATGGTGTGCCAAAGTCCCTATATATCTTTCGATTTGCATGAAATTTGGTATAGTCTACTGAATTAGGTCCAGAATGATGTGTGCTAAGTTTCGTGAAAATCGGTTCAGATTTAGATATAGCTCCCATATATAGTTCGCTCGATTTTAGGTAAATGGTATGTCAAAGTCCCTATTTATCTTCCGATTTGCACGAAATTTGGCATAGCATACTGAATTGCGTCTAGAATAATGTGTGTGAATATACTTGAAAATCGGTTCACATTTGTTCTATATATATCTATATATAGTTCTCATATATATGTTCGCCCGATATGATGCAAATGGTATTCCAAGGTCCTTATATATCTTTCGATTTGCACGAAATTTGGCATAGCATACTGGATTGAGTCTAGAATGATGTGTATAAAATTTCTTGAAAATCGGTACAGATTTATATATAGCTCTCATATATATGTTCGTCCGATTTTAAGTAGGACCCTAAATATGGTCATTAGGAACAAAACCTGCTGAAATTAGTACAACATTACCTGTGACAAGTTTCGTTGAAATCGGTTCATATTTAGATAAAGCTTCCATTTTTATTTTCATCCGATTTTAAGTAAATGGTGCACGAAAATCCTCATGTTGGTAATATTGACATGAAATTTTCTACATCGTACACAATTGAGCATTTTGATATTTTTGATATTTGTTTAAGTTGGTTTACATAATTTTGTCCCATTGTAACAAACCAATGACATGTTTAAGGATTGATCTAAGTCGGATCACATTTAGATAAAGGTCACACATTTTAGTTCATCCAATTTCATGCTAATGGCCCTTCTGTAAGGATGCATTCGTTTAATATACCCATAGTGGTGAAGGGTATCATATAGTCGGCCCCGTCCGACTTTACTACTTCCCTTACTGGTTTTTAAATGAAAATTTTAAAATTTAATTGGGATTGAGTAAAGCATACGTAATTTCCAAATTGACTAATGGAAATAGTTATTTCGTCAAACCCATAATGGTTTTGGGAGGGTTCCCGCCTTTTCTGACGTTTACGTCACTGTTGCTGACGGACCATCTCAGGATGTTAATATAAAATAATATTCTTCCCTGATTAAAACGAATGAGTTCATAAAAATTGCTATCTTTGCAGTTGGTGTGGACGGGAAAATAAATGTAACATTTATTTCAGCAATCATAACTACTTCCCGCAAATAAAGCTAATTTCCAAAGAAAGACAATTATATACAACATGTGAAATTACTTAATATTTTCTCAAGGAAATTCATGTTTTAATAAGCATCACAAAACACTAACTTCGATTTATTAAAAAAAACGTTTATACGACAAATAGTAACAGCTGACAATTGTAGCAAGCATGAGATATTAAAAAAGTTCCAATTACAAATGGCAGTGGTGGTTACTTCATTACTTTATTTATTGAATTGAAAATTATTATTAAAATAATTTGTGTTCCTGTGCCTTACATCTGGTTTATTATTTACTTAATGTTGTTGTTTGCCAACTCTCCATTTCTCTGCAACATTGTTATGGTTAATGGAATTTTGTTCCTTGTTTTTTCGTCCGCTTCCTTGGGTATTATTTTAATAAATTAACATTACGAAAAAACACACTCTGCACTAGGAGTATTTCATTCGATGATGGCCAAAACCAACAACAAAATAAACTTGATCAAGGACTAATAAAGCAATTTTCAGTTTCCTGTATTACCCTGCATCATTGAATTAGAAGACTTTGACTATTCTATGAATACGAACAGAATGACAATCAAGCTCACTGCAAAGAAGAACATTGAGAAATGGAACTGAAAACAACTACCCTGATGTGGATACAATTTTTTTTGTAATGCTTGCACCATAAGCACAATATGAAGAGAAGAAAGAGAAAATGAAAATGACTGTGGAAAACTCTTATTTAAATATGTCTTTATGCTGTCATAAAATGCCTAATGTAGGGTTAACAAAATTAATAAAAAATCCGTAAACTTACCGCCAGCATACTGACATTATTATGTTAAGTATACGCCTCAGTAGTTTGTGGGATTTTTTTATGGGAATAATACTAGCAAAAATGCCATAAAATTCAGTAGTTATGCCATTTTAATAACGAAAATAGAAATAGGAGAATATTAAGGCCTGGGAAAACCTTGTTGGCCTGGACGCAAACCATAACAGTTGGTTGCAAGTTTCCAGCATAGGTGCTAATTATGTTCTGAAGCAAAATACAAATTTTCGCATTCACTATACTTAAAAAATAATAATATTTGTAAACTTCTCAGCTAATGAGACCAAAAATATCAAATAAGGGCCAATTTGATTGTAAAATGTGCTCACAATTACCATTATACTATAGTTATAGGTGTGCTATACGAAAGAGATATAGTCATTCTTATTCGTTAACCAGTCCGTTTCTATATGTACAATTGTGTGACGTTTGTGACCTTTAGGTCGAAAAAAAACATATAAGTTACGATATCCACCAGGAATTGCATAGCCATCTGCGCGACATTTCTGCCCGGTGGTGTGGTAACCGGAATATTAAACTATATCGAAATTCGTAGACCACACATTCTGATATTTATGTATATAATTGCTATCAATTTAAATGTCAAATACTTCTCTTGGATATACTGTCAAGTTCTTCCTATGTCCTATATCATTAAAAAGGAAAATTGCATTTTCCACACAAAACTTAGGGGTCCATTTGACACGCTAAATATTGAATGAAAAGTGCCATTCTTGTTCCTTGGTCAGATCCCTTTCGGTATGTAAAATTTCGTGATGCTCCGGAAATCAACATAAAGTATTTTTGTCCATTTCATAGCCTAAATATAACCCAAAAACCAGTAAGGAAAGTAGTAAAGTCGGACTGGGCCGACTATATGATACCCTTCACCACTTTGGGTATATACGTATGTATCCTAACAATTTCATGCCAGTGATCTTTATCCAGAAATGAACCGACTAACATTAAACCATACATATGCCAATCTGCAACCTATGATAAATTTCATAACATTCGGGCAGATTTAGAGTCGTTTGCGTATAATGGGACTAATCAATTTGAAGCAACGCTGATATACGCTATTCGGTATGCCAATCCTAATCAGACACTCTTTACAAATATATATGGAAGCTATGTCTGCATCTTCGCCACTTCCAACAAAACGCA
>NW_026889223.1:0-12768 GCF_032173495.1 Musca vetustissima
AATTGCCTTCAAATTTCGCCTCCTTAATGAAAGTTTGGTGGACATAAATCCCCGGCCAAAGACTAAATCATGGAAATTGTGTTGCCCTTGGGCAATCTGGCTATAGGAGTATATCAAAAATTTCCACCTTTGGATTGATTTTTGGAGATACCAATAGGCAGATTCCAATATAGGCTACGTATGTGTAGCTAGGATTTATGAACAGATTTCAACACGGGATACAAAACATAAACTATTTGGATCAAATCAGCGAACGGTTTTAAAACTGATTTAAGCCCTTTTCGTCCGTCTCTATGAACATATTTTTTTATCAAAATCCTAAATTTAAAGACAATTTTGTAAATCGTAATTAATTGTTGAGAATGTTTTGACAATTTACTTTACAAACAATAAAGAAAAAAGGTTAAAACCATATGATTGCCACTTACACCTTATTTAATACACCTTGTTCTTACCAATGTTGTAAAATACATATATAAGGGAACCCCACCCATTCTCGATTTTAATTTTTCAAGATTTTCAATGGGCTGGTAAATCAATACCAATGCTTGTTAAGGTTTGTAACTTTGAAGATATATTAATGAATGGTTATGATTTCGTTCCAAAATCCAGTAGGGAATACCATGAAATATTTGTTTCATCCATAACAAAGTAATTACTTCCAGGCGTTAAACCCATCATTTTCATTTAAATTATTCAAAACAATACACACACATACACAAAATATGTATTTTGATTTGATGGAGCAAGCCAGCTTGAGAAAATATTGTAATCAGTTGGTAACTGTGCCCTACCTTGTAATAATTATATCATGATATAGCCCACATTGAATACTTCTTTCGAAATGCATAAAAAGCTTTAAACATTTTATCTGCCTTGAAATTGGCGATTTTCAGTCACAAAACAATGACATCACTGATTATGTGATTACTTACATTTTCATAGCACGTAGCTTCTATATACAACATGATTGACAGCACCTTCCAAACAGCTGAGAAGACTGTTATTTCTCTTGATATTTATTACGGAGAAAAAACAAATTATTAACACGTTCATAAATCATTAAATAAGACATATTATAACAAATAATTTGTGAAAATAGTGAATTTAATTATTTTATACAATTATAACTAATAAATATTTTTAAATAACGGTAAAAATCAGTTAAAAATAAACCCATAATATGGTTATTCACTTTCTCTTGACGAGTAATCGCATTCATGTGTTATTCTGCTTTCTGTTTACGTTTTGTTGTGTGTGACAACAATGCAATTGTCAATAAATTTCATTGGTGTTTTCCTCAGCTGCTCTCAGTAGTCGTATATTTGTGTTGCTGTGGATTGGTGGTCGCTGAAGTACGTATTGTCCGTCGCAATTCGTCTGTGTTAACATTAATAATAATATTTTCGCGTAAATTTCTAATTTATATTGCTGTTGTTGTTTTTTTTTATTGGTGTATATGCTACAGTTAAAGCTTGTTGTGATTTTTGTTTTATTATTGGTCTATTAATGCCTTTTTGTTTTCGTATTTGCTCTATCAACACCATCATTCATATATGAGCTCTTATTTAATTTACGCATTGCTCCTCTTGATTGCTGTGCATACGAAACGTTCATTCTATTGCAGTTTTTACATAACGTTTTTTTTTTACATTTTACAATACAATATAAAATGAAATTTTCCGTTTCTATTTAGTTGTGGTGTTGATTAAAAAAAGAGAAATTATGCTACATCATTAATAAACAAGAGATTTCTTTAAACGTGTCATATTTTTTTCTAGAGCTGCTCTGCTGGTCCCTTGAACTTGAAAATCGAGTGGAAGACAACCGTCGTTGTGGAACTTTTCAAACGTAATCTTGCGTTACTTACACTCACCGCCTTCCTGCCTGCGACAGCAACAACTTTTTTCTAAGTGCCATATTGTACACATAGTGTGTTTATTTTCTAAGTCTGACCTTAGTGTACTGTAATACAGTTTTGTTTTTGTTTTGTGGAGCAGCCTAATAGAAAACAAACAAGTTAAATCATGTCGCAAAAACGTGCAGCTGGTCTCTTTGGAAAGTTGGTGGAGAATCTCAAGAGCAAGGAATTCAGGGAATATTTGATGAGGTGAGTATTTTGAATTATTATTGATATAAAAAATATACTATTTAATAATGTTTGTTTTATATAGCACACATTTCTGGGGTCCCGTTGCCAACTGGGGTATTCCAATTGCTGCTTTAGCTGATATTAATAAGGATCCTAAAATCATATCTGGTCGCATGACCTTGGGTAAGATTGTTTTCTATATACATATATAAAATAACTAGAATGGAATAGATTTTAATTTTCAAAACTAAAAAAATTCTGGAAATTCAGCTATTTTTTCAATATTAAGTGGTAGCAGACAGATAAGATGATAAATGTTTGAAAAAATGAATACTTGATTTTCCATATGGTAGAAAAGGCATCAATCTGGTATAGGTATATGAAGAAAAAAAAAATATCGCAGAATGGAATTGTGTATGATTTAGGTATAATCAGATCTCTTAATGAATCCAACATCGACTAGGTTTGATAATATCGATCTGATCATTTTAAAATTTGTACTATAAGTATCACTCTAAGTCCTGATTACAAGAATATATTTATGTTCTTACGGAAGTCCATATTTCCTGAGAGAGATGTGAACCTCCAAAATTCCGTTTGTCAATCCTTTTAAAATTAACTGAGATTGGCACGGTCCTGAATACGTCGAAGTGTTATCTTCATGAGAAATGGACTTCCAAAGGTCGGCAACTTTTCATATAATCTGAGATTATGTTGCGTAGCCGGTATTGACATCGGTCCATAGGAGAAAGTAAACCCTTGCTGAGAGATATGACCCCCAAACCACTGTTGTGCCATTCGTTTCAAAATAAACTGCCACAATATTTGTACCATTTGGATGTGGTTGTGGTCTTGAAGAAGAAGGAAGAAGTACTTCACGAGAAATTGATATCCAAAGTTCAGCAGGTTTTCATATAAAGGCTTCATATTAAGAGCGGCCAAAAATAGAATGGATTATCGCATGTGGATGAAATTATTGGCTTAAAAAGCAAGTTACAATAATTTGGATAGACCGGACCAAGATTTGGTATAACTCCCATATAAAGAGTCTTGAAATTTTTACTCTTTTGATGTATAAATCGTCATATAATCCCATACAATGGGTTTTGAAAATGTCACTCTTTTGGCATATAAAATTTCAGCCAAATCGGATCGGACTAAAATTTTGTATACCTCCCATACAATGGGTCTTGAAAATGTCATTCTTTTTGGCTATAGAATAGTTAATATTCAGCCAAACTCGATGAAAATTTACGATTAACTTCTAATTAGGGCTAAAAAGTAAGAGACGAAAAACTAGAGACATCGGACCAAAATTTGATATACCTTCCATACAATAGGTCTTGAAAATTCGCTTTTTGGGCTAGAAAGCCGCAATATTCAACCAAATTTGATGAACATTGACAGTGTACTTCTAATATAATATAAAGCAAATGTCGAAAAACTGGATAGATCGGACCCCCATTTGGTATACCTCTCATATAATAGGACTTGAAAATGTAACTTGGCCTTTAAATTGTTAATATTCAACCAAATTTGATGGAAATTGGCAGTTCAATTCTGATTGGGTCTATTAACCAATTGACGAAAAACTAGATAGATCGGGCGAAAATTTGGTATACCTCCCATATGATGGATCTTGAAAATAGCCCTCTTTGGCGTAAAAACAAATTCAGAATAGGAATAAACGAACACCTCCAGCTAGCAATGCTACCATCATGAAGAATCCAAGACCGTGTTCGAAGCATTTTAGAGGTTTATTCCTCGATTCGGATGGGTTGACATAATAGATTCAATATTGTCCAATGTTAACAAGACCTGGCTTAGTAATTATCTGAATGGAAGACAGACATATGAGGAATTCATACGTCGTGAATAAAATGTTCGCAAAAATGAATTTGCGTACCTCAATAAGCATCCCTTCACCACTCCTTTTTATAACTCTCACCATAAGATAGATGTCTTATTAAATTTGTAATTATACTTGCAATACCTCAAGAACCCATTATATATATATATATATATATATATGATCAGAGATATATTCTATGCCGATTTAGTTATGTCCATCGGTTTAAAATCATGGTAGGTATTCAGATAGCCTTGACTTTCACTTTCCAAATACATTGACTCCCTCTGTAATACATACTGCTAATATATGGACTTAGTATACCATCGGTCAGTATAGGCAAAAATTGGATGCATTGACAATCTATACCTACACGGGAACAATATCAACACTAAAATCTATAAAGTGGTTCCTTAGCAGCGAATCCCTCTTCTAAATCCCACAATCTTTATAAAAAAGGGTGTTGCCTCTTTTATTAAATATTAAGCTTCATAACCTAAAAACTCTATCCCAGCAAGGGACAGTCCTTTGGTACTCTTTATTTTTTTGCTGACTATTAATTCATATCATAATTCATTTATAGTGGGTCCAGCAAATAATTCTGATTATTTGTCTGATATAGACAGCTCGTCCAAAAGACTGGAGGCCGTCGGCATATAAATAATTAATGGCCCTGAAATCATAGACATAAACTGCCTAACCTTCAGCTCCACAATAAAGTTTTTTTTTTTGCATTTCAAATAAATTAAATAACATCTCCATATAACAGAGACAGCATTAAAATTTGCATTTTTAAAAGCGTTCACGTTATGCTGGCCTGATTAAGATTTTATTTTTTGTATTTGCATATAACACTCTGTTAGCAGCTGTTAAGATTTCTATTTGCCTATTCCTCGCTACATTATCTGTAGTCATTAGCACCTCCAACTGATAAGATTTAAGTCTAGCAAAAATTTTTCCTTTTTATTTAGAGAGTCTAGTCTATCTTATCATCATTTTCAAAAATAAAAAAGTAAATAAAAAACTATTCAGTTTTATTTTTTTAATCACCTCATTTTTTCGCCTATTCTCAAATACACTCTCATGCCACCAAAAAAAAAGATTAATTTTTCTAGTCCACGGTTTTTGCGCTTACCTAGTAATAAATTAAATCAACAACAATTTTTTGACAATTATCATTTATGGCATTTAATTTTTGTTGTTTTTTGTTATTAATTGGTCAATTATATTCTGAGATTTGTTTTTTTTTTCACTCTATTTGTTGATGATCGATAGCACGCTTCACATAAATGAATGAATGAATAAGCAATTGTCAATGAATCGATGTGAATAAAATGAAGATAATTCTTTTGATTACCTTTACAGCTAATGATTAAATAATAAAAATAATAATCATGAATAAGTAGCGGAATACTAATAACAAAACAATGTGCAGTTCAATAGCCTTAGGTGTTTGTGGCTTTTGAAAACTATTTTTTATTATTTTATTAAAATATGCAAATTTTGAAATATATTTCCGTTTTGATTGGAGTGACTCAATTTTAAACAAAGATAAAAATGATCATATTTTGTCAAGAATGCCGATATGTGAATATAACTAATTTTAATTGCAAGCAGTCACATATTACAATTTCGATTATTATGCCGCCATCTAGGCCTACGTTTTCAGTAGTTTTCGATGTCACTTGATCATCTGATCTTATAATAAACGTTTGAAAAGGGTTTTATGAATTTCGTGATCTTGGAATTTTCCAATACCCGTAGCGGCCAGACTTTGAGTTAAATTATTTTTACAACTAAAAATGAAATAATAACAATCATAAATAAAGGGATTAACAATGCGTAGTTCAATAACGTGAATGTTGGGGGCTTGATGATTTTTGAAAACGTTGATATTTTTATTAAAATGTACAATTTGTTGTTATTAGGACGTTTCCGCTTGGTTCGAGTTACTCACATTTAAACACAGACAGAGAATGAAGGTGGCTTAATATTTAGTCCAAAACTAATTTTAATTGTATTTGACCTATCGAAGGCCTTCAATACGGTCAACCATGTCAATAAGTTCGACGTCCACATATATAGTTGATTATCCAACGATTTAAATACTGCCGGAGATTTGTCTTCTCAGTCATGTGTGGAATTCAGAAATAAGAAGTCTCCGGAAAAAAATAACGATCGTGGACAAAGAGCGGTGGAGCACCTCAAACAGTTGCCAAACCAGGACTAATGGTCAGGAAGGTTTTGCTATACATGTGGTGGGAGTGGAAGGGATTTTTTATTATGAGTTGCTTTCATATGGCCAAACGCTAAATTTTGATCTCTACTGTCAACAACTGGTCCGTTTGCAGATAGCAATTGAACAGAAACGGCCAGAATTGGCCAACAGAAAAGGTGTCTTGTTCCGCCAGGATAACGTAGGCCACACACATCTACAGTGACTCGCCAGAAAATTTGGAAGCTTTATTGGGAAGTTTTAATGCATCCGCCATACAGTCCGGACTTGCCACCAAGCGATTATCATATTTTTTTTTGCATTGCAAAATTTCTTTAATGAAAAAAAAAATGGTATCTAGGTAGGATTGTGAAAATTTGCAAATAGAGAGCAGAACTTCTATGAAAGAGGCATTATGTAGTTACCTTTAAAATGACAACAAATCATACAACTAAACGGTAGATGTTTGGACATTCCGAAGCACGTTAAATAAAGTCCTATAGTTCATATACAAATAATGGATTTCTTTTTCCCCACACCTAATATAATATTCTGGAAACATAGGAGATCTTGTCAGGAACTTAATTACGATTGCATTTGAATTTTTATAAAATTTCCAAAAGCTGAGCCTAGCTTTTGTAGTGTCGAAAATTGGAAGGTTTTGTTGATATATCATGTCTTGGAAACACTCAAAATAATGCATTGGTCCTTGGCGATCCAAAAATACAAGTATCAGCCTTTCGATTGCAATAAGATCTTAAAAGAAATACATATATTAGAACTGTATTGGAATCATTTTATTTTTTATTTATACTTACCTAAATTATTTTGTCACCGCTCCTGTGGTAACCACCATAAACGGACTCTTAAGGAACTTAACCGACGAAGGATTTGAACCAGTCTGTTATGCAGATGACAGATGCAGGAAAGCCGAAACGGTGCTAAAAATCGCATACGATTGGGCAAACCCGACTCTTCACGGACTAACCGATCTGATGGGGTGTGAATGGTGAAGACTGAAGGAGTTCGCAAAAACACGGAATTTCTAGATTCATAGGGAAATCAAACCCAAAAGTTTTTAATATAAACTTTCACTAATTCTTGACTTTCTCCGCATTTCTAGAGCGCACAACAGGCCTCAAATGGCTTAAGTGTATGTCCTTCTCAAGTTGGACATGCCATAATTTAGACGATCGATCTATTCAGTTATATTTAAAATAAATTTATTTTAATTATTTATATTAATTTATTTTTTCATATTCTCTCCATTTCAGCTCTTACTTTATATTCCTGCTGCTTCATGCGTTTCGCATGGAAAGTTCAACCTCGCAATATGTTATTGTTCGCCTGCCACGTTACCAATGCCACAGCACAATCGATACAAGGTGTACGTTTCATCAATTACAATTATCTGACAAAGAAAGATGAACCCCAGGCGGGAGCTGCATAAAAGTCAAGAGTACCCAGAAGCTAAGCTATAAACACAGGGACAGATAACGAACAATTTTATTGTTTAGTTTTTTTCTGATTTTTTTTTACCAATAAGGAAAGTGTACAAAATATTTTAAACAAAGACAAAATCATACATTTCCTGAGGAAATTTAACGAACACAAATATGTAAAGAAAACCCCCCTAATAATTATACACACACTTAGTAATCTAATCTTCAGGGAAACGCCTGTCTATCACCTGTTGTTTTGTACAATCAACAACAGCACATTACATCATATTAAGTGGAATAACATTAAGCTACCTGCATAGTTAAATAAACACAATTTTTTGTTCAGTAGTTTAAAAATAAAAAAAATCCAAACGACAAACAATTGGTGTTATTATTGATATTCGAAAGACAGCCGCTGATATGAATTAAACGCACGCTATGTAAAATTGCACACACACTGTTAGTGAATAATCAAATGTACAACAAATACAACAACCTTACTTAGAATATAAACAAAATAATGCATGCCTTGTGTTATAATTGCAAATTTTAGAACTAATCTCACTTAGTAACAAAACAAAAACAAGTTGAACTAGTCTTTAGTTTAAATTAATATTAACAACAACAACAGCTACAATTGTCTGCTGCTGTCCACTAAGGTGCCATTTGATGAACATACGTACACATACATACCGACGTGATAAATAAATATTAAGTGTTCTGAAAACTATTGTTATGTGTGTTTTAATTAAAGCGAAATCAAATGATGTATAGACATCAAGTTCAAAACAGGCTCAAGCCGCTGGAATAATGTTAGGTGCAACCTCAGCCATAAGGAATTTAACAATGTTTTATTTTATAATTTTACTGATAATTTCATAGATTTTTTAAAACAAATTTTTGGTGTTGTAACAGTGGCGTAGACTTTTAAAAAATATTTTTTATATATTTTTTCCGGTTTTGTCGGAGGCGTAGTTTTTTTATACCCTTCATCGCACAGTGGTACAGGGTATTATGTCTTTGTGCATATGTTTGTAACAGGCAAAAGGAATCGAGATAGACCCATGGTTCCTTTTTGGAATATGCATAGAATCACTTTCTGAATCGATTTAAGCATGTCCGTCCGTCCATGTATTTTTGTGAACAAAGTACAGGTCGCATTTATGATCCGATTTGGATGAAATTTGGCACAAGTCACTTATTTGGCCCAAGGACGAACCCTATTGAAATTGGGAAGAATCGGTTTAGATTTAGATATAGCTCCCATATATATCTTTCTACGATTTAAGGTAAATGGTGTACCAAAGTCCCTATATATATTTCGATTTGCACGAAATTTAGCATAGCGTACTGAATTAAGTCTAGAATGATGTGTGCTAAGTTTCGTGAAAATAGGTTTAGATTTAGATATATATTTTCATCCGATTTAAGGTAATTGGTGCATCAAAGACCCTATATATCTTTCGATTTGCACGAAATTTAGCAAAGCGTACTAAATTGCGTCTAGAATGATGTGTGCTAAGTTTCATGAAAATCGGTTCAGATTTAGATAAAGCTTCCATATATATGTATATTTTCGCCCCATTTTAGGTAATTGGTGCCCCAAAGTCTCTATATATCTTTCGGTTAGCATGAAGAAATTTGACATATCGTACTGAAATGAGCCCAGAATGATGTGTGTTAAGTTTCGACAAAATCGGGTCAGATTTAGATATAACTCACACATATAACTCACATATATATTTTCGTCCGATTTTATGAAAATGGTTCACCAAAGTCCCTATATATTTTTCGATTTGCACGACATTTGGCATAGCGTACTGAATTAAGTCTAGAACGATGAGTGTTGAAATTCGTGAAAATCGGTTCAGATTTCGATATAGCTCCTATATATATTTTCGTCCGATTTTATGTAAATGGTGCACGAAGTTTGGCATAGGGTACTAAATTATGTCCAGAATGATGTGTGCAAAGTTTCGTGAAAATCGTCTCAGATTTAGATATAGCTCCCATATATACCTTCGTCCTATATATTTTTCGATTTGCACGAATTTTGGTATAAGGTACTGAATTAAGTCTAGAATGATGTTGTTAAGTTTCGTCAAAAGATCCATAGCTAGGCCGATTGACACAACGTACTGAAGTAATATAAATCAGTATTTGGCAAGTTTCTCTGAAATCGGTTCAGATATAGATATATAACAAGCACACAACGTCTGCTAGGATACATATGTAGAATATACCCAAAGTGGTGAAGGGTATCATATAGTTGGCCCACTCCGACTTTACTAATTTCCTTACTGGTTTTAGGTATAGATGTTTTAAAAATATCATTTGATGATCTTGTTAAGGATTAGATGTTTTAAAAGATATCGTTGGTGTTATGTCAGAGGCGTAGATATTTTAAAAATATTGTTGATGTTCTGTCAGACGTAATCTCTTTTGGAGATTTTTTAATACTCGTTTAAAGGCGTAGATTTTTTAATTTTTTTCAGATTTTTCTTAACTATTTTTTTTTTTCATTTTTATTGGAGCTCTAGATTTTTTTTTTTAAACTATTTTCCATTAAATTTTACTTACCTTCAATGTAAATAAGTAAAAACAAACGATCAGATTTATGTTTTTATTTTCATATAATTAATTATTTATTTACGTTAAAAAATTTAACATTTTTCTATAGATTTAAATAATCTATTTGTTTTTGTTTTCTTTTGTTTTTTCATTAAAGGCATTCTACAAGAATGCAAATATTACTTTTCTTACTGTTGTTTTTTTATTATTATATTCAAATTTTTATTGTGTATTGTTCGTTATAAAATGGATTTTTGCTTGTTTTTTTTTTTATTAAAGTATGAAAGAGGTCATCAAAGTATTTGTTTTCGTTTATTATTTTTTGTTTATAAATATATATTTTTGTTTTAGATTTATATTTAATTTTTTATATTAATTGCATTATTCACAATTCTTTTTTTGTTTAGCATTTTTGTGTAATTTTTTTTTATTTTATTGCTTATTGTTAAAATTTTCTGTTATTTCCAAGTACAAAAGATTATAAATTTTTCGTTATATCATAATTTTGTTTTTAAATATTTTTTCTTTTCATAATTCAATTGACATAATATTCTTTGTCCTAGTCAATGTTGTTGTTTGCTTGCTTGTAATTTGATATTATTTTTTTAATTGTAAATTGGAAGTAATGACACCAAAAGGAATATGATGTCCTGTGTGTTTTTTTAAAGAAAATAACAAAGCCAATAAAGCATTCACAATGGTGAAAATCCGACAAATAATTTTTTATTTCAAATTTCTGTCTTTCAAAATTAGGATATCTGCAAAAACGTTTAAAAAATAATATAATAACTTTAGAAAAAAATTATTTAAAAAATCTCCTTAGGGAATTCTAGGAAAAAAATATTTTACCACTCCTTATGAGCCGTCAGAAAAAAATATTTAAAAAAATTAAGGCTTTAGAAAAAAAATATTCAAAAAATCCACGCCTAATGGGGGTGACGAAAAAAATTATTTCAAACCAGTAAGGAAAGTAGTAAAGTCGGACTGGGCCGATTATATGATACCCTTCACCACTTTGGTTATATTGTAGATATGTATCCTTACAATTACATGTCAATGTTCCCTCGAAGGAACATACTCATGTCATTCTGCAACCAATGCTAAATTTAATTTCATTCGGGCAGATTTTGAGTCGTCTGCGTACCATGGGACAAATTTAGCAAACTTGATATACCCTATTCGGTACGCCGCACTGTGTAAAAAATGAATCTCAATCAGACACCCGTTCGACGTACATATGGAAGCTATGGCTGCATCTGCACCAATTTCAACAAAACCCGATAATGTCATGCAATTTTCAATTTGATACGTTGTGCAAAATTTCGGGTTAATCGGACAAACATTAGGAATTTGGTGCACCATTTATGTAAAATTGTATATGTATATGTGGGAGGTATATCGAAATTTGAAACGATTTTCCCGAAACTTACACACATCAAATCTAGCTATGCGTAATTTCGTCAAAATCGAAGGATATAAAGGGACTTTGGGACCTAAAATCGGACAAAATATATATGGGAGCTATATCTAAATCTGAACCGATGTCTAAGAAATTTAGCACACATCGTTCTACTCTTAATTTAGTACGTTGTGCCAAATTTCATGCAAATCGAAGAATATAAAGGGACTTTGGTGCACTATTTACCTATAATCGGACGTAAATATATATGGGGGCTATATCTAAATCGGAACCGATTTCACCAAACTTTTTGCACATCATTCTAGACTTAATTCAGTACGCTATGCCAAATTTCGTGCAAATCGAAATATATATAGGGTCTTTGGTACACCATTTACCTTAAATCGGACGAAGATATATATGGAAGCTATATCTAAATCTGAACCGATTTTCAGGAAACTTAACACATTTGATCTTATTCATTACACTGTGCCAAATTTCGTGCAAATCGAAAGATATTTAGGAACTTTGGTGCACCATTTACCTTAAATCGGTCGAAAATATATAGCTGTGTCTAAATCTGAACCGATTTCTACGAAATATAACACACATCGTTCTACTCTTAATTTAGTACGTTGTGCCGAATTTCGGGAAAATCGAAAGATATATGGGGACTTTGGCACACTATTTACCTTAAATCGGACGAAGATATATATTGAATCTAAATCTGAATCGATTTTTCCAAATTTCAATAGGGTTCATCCTTGCGCCAAACAAATGAGCTGTGCGAAATTTCATTCGATTCGGATCATAAATGTGACCTGTACTTTGTTTACAATTTAACATGGACAGACAGACGGACGAACATGCATAAATTGACTTAGAAAGTGATTCTATACATATTCTCAAAAGGAACCATGGGTCTATCTCGATTCCTTTGGCCTGGTACAAACGTAATACCCGTACCACATTGTGGTGAAGGGTATAAAAATCTACACCTTAAAAATCCACGCCTTATGGGGGGTCAAGAAAAATTGTTTTCAAAAAATCTACACCTTAAAAAAAACACACCTTAGGGGGGTCAAGAAATACTGTTTTCAAAAAATCGACACCTTAAAAATGAATACCTTATGAGGGTCACAAAAAAACTATTCCAAAAAATCTACACTTTAAAAATGCATGCCTTATGATTGTCACGAA